>NW_024058268.1:0-61190 GCF_016432855.1 Salvelinus namaycush
TCTGACTAGATACTGTATGTTATCTGACTAGATACTGTGTGTTATCTGACTAGATACTGTGTGTTATCAGACTAGATACTGTATGTTATCTGACTAGATACTGTGTGTTATCAGACTAGATACTGTATGTTATCTGACTAGATACTGTGTGTTATCTGGTTAGATACTGTATGTTAGATACTGTATGTTATCTGACTAGATACTGTATGTTATCTGACTAGATACTGTATGTTATCAGACTAGATACTGTATGTTATCTGACTAGATACTGTGTGTTATCTGACTAGATACTGTGTGTTATCTGGTTAGATACTGTATGTTAGATACTGTATGTTATCTGACTAGATACTGTATGTTATCAGACTAGATACTGTATGTTATCTGACTAGATACTGTATGTTATCTGACTAGATACTGTGTGTTATCAGACTAGATACTGTATGTTAGATACTGTGTGTTATCTGACTAGATACTGTGTGTTATCTGACTAGATACTGTGTGTTATCTGACTAGATACTGTGTGTTATCAGACTAGATACTGTATGTTAGATACTGTGTGTTATCTGGCTAGATACTGTGTGTTATCTGACTAGATACTGTATGTTATCTGACTAGATACTGTATGTTATCTGACTAGATACTGTGTGTTATCTGACTAGATACTGTGTGTTATCTGACTAGATACTGTGTGTTAGATACTGTATGTTATCTGACTAGATACTGTGTGTTATCAGACTAGATACTGTATGTTATCTGACTAGATACTGTATGTTATCTGACTAGATACTGTATGTTATCTGACTAGATACTGTATGTTATCTGACTAGATACTGTATGTTATCTGACTAGATACTGTATGTTAGATACTGTGTGTTATCTGACTAGATACTGTATGTTATCTGACTAGATACTGTGTGTTATCTGACTAGATACTGTATGTTAACAATATGGGATAAGATGTGATGAGAACATCATCACACAACACATATGATATGTGAAACATCCTGAGCAGACAGCAGAAACAAAGGAAATGGGATACGATGTGTACATGCATCCATTTAAAAACATACTTCAGAGTATTCCGAATAATAACAGGATATTGGTGTGCATGTAAACGCGATAACTGTTGTTGTCTAGTTACTACAGGTGTTTACTACCATCTAGTGGAGACACCAATAAAACACTATTATCAGGGTGGAACAGAAAGTCAATTTGTTATTTTGTACAGGATCCATTTTGAGACGACAGAGCAGAAAACACTATATGGAGATGACTGAAAAATAAAGTAATAATCTATTCTAATGGACAGAGTAAGAGAATGAATACCTGGAATGAGATATTACTAGTTAGTAGAACTGCTACTTGAGCTGCTGACAGACAGCAGTTTGATATGTTGGATAAAAGAATACAGACAGACACAAATGTCAAGTTCAATAGCCTTGTTCAAACATTGTACAAGTTCCTACACACGGAGTCCGGGGAACAGCCAAGCTAGTCGATTACCTATCAACTACACAGCGTAACATCATCCTTTTCAATAGGAAGTGCAAACATAACGGCACGACATTAATTAACAGTCAAGTCATAACAATTGAAAAAGCATTACATTTTCTTTTTACTTCAGTTGTCATCTTCCTCTCTTTTAGTTTTTTTTTGTAAATAAAACAGAGGACAAGTTAACTCTCTGTAGGCACGTGCCCAGCCTCCAAAGTCCTGTGTGGTCTTCCGGCAGCGGTTTTATCCCTATCGCTGAAGGGGGTTTCGCCCAGGGAGCCATACAAGCTAGAACCGCCACTGCCTGGAGGGCAGGTAGTTTGCCCCGGTTGATGCGTTGTGCAGACCTCACCACCATCTGGAGAGCCCTGCGGTTGCGGGCGGTGCAGTTGCCGTACCAGGCGGTGATACAGCCAGACAAGATGCTCTCAATTGGGCACTTGTAAAAGTTAGTGAGGGATTTTGGTGACAGGTCACAATTTTGTCAGCCTCCTGAGGTTGAAAAGGCGCTGTTGCGCCTTCTTCACCACGCCGTCTGTGTGGGTGGACCATTTCAGTTTGTCAGTGATATTTACACCGAGGAACATAAAAGTTTCCACCTTTTCCACTGCTGTCCCGTCGATGTGGATAGGGGGTGCTCCCTTTGCTGTTTCCTGAAGTCCACGATCATCTCCTTTGTTTTGTTGACGTTGAGTGAGAGGTTATTTTCCTGACACCACATTCTGAGGGCCCTTACCTCCTCCCTGTAGGCTGTCTCGTCATTGTTGGTATCAAGCCTACCACTGTTGTGTCGTCTGCAAACTTGATGCTTGAGTTGGAGGCGTGCGTGGCCACGCAGTCGTGGGTGAACAGGGAGTACAGGAGGGGGCTGAGAACGAACCCTTGTGGGGCCCCAGTGTTCAGGATCAGCGGAGTGGAGATGTTGTTTCCTACCTCCACCAGAGGGCAGCCCGACAGGAAGTCCAGCACCCAAATGCACAGGGTGGGGTCGAGGCTTAATGATGGCCTAAGGCTTAATGATGAGCTGAAAGGGTTCTAAGTTTTGTTTTATTCACTGCTTTAGCACACTCCGCCAACCCTGATGTCCTAGCCGTGTCTGAATCCTGGCTTAGGAAGGACATAAAAAATCCAGAAATTTCCATCCCCAACTACAACATTTTCCGACAAGATAGAACTGTCAAAGGGGGCAGAGTTGCAATCTACTGCAGAGATAGCCTGCAGAGTTCTGTATTACTATCCAGGTCTGTGCCCAAACAATTTGAGCTTCAGTGGAGGTAAACCTAGGCATTGAGTGACGATGAGAGAGGTTTTGTCTCCAGAGGCACCAGTTAAGCCAGGTGAGGTCACCCCATGTGTGCGTGGTGGAACAAAAGGGCTATCTAAAACATATTGGGCAGGGCTGGGGGCTCTACAGTGAAATAAGACAAAAATCACGAACCAGAACAGCAATAGACAAAGCATATTGACATTAGGGAGAGGCATGTTTGGCCATGTGATCATAAGGGTCCAATGAGTAGCAATGGATGAGTCGGGGAGCTGATTCAGTAGTCGCTACTACGCTAGGCAAGCTGGAGGCACGGCGATTCAGACAGCTAGCGGGCCTGGGCTGGCAGATGGGCCTCCGGCGATGTCAGGCTAACTGGTGCTTTCTTTAGCCAGGAGTAGCCACTCAGATTGCAGCTAGCTGAGATGATCCGGTGTAAAAGTTCAGATCTTGCGGTAGGAATCCGGAGATGTGGTAGAGAAAAAGCAGTTCGATATGCTCTGGGTTGAAATCGCGCTGTGCAGGCTGGTATGTGAGCTGAGGCTGATGTCCGAGTTAACAGTGAGGACCACTAGCAGTGGCTAACTGATGACTAGCTAGTAGCTAGTTAGCTGTCTAGCTTCTGATGGGGTATCCGGTTTCGAAGTATAAAAATAGCAGATCCGTACCACATTGGGTGAAGCGGGTTGCAGGAGAGTATATTAAGTTCATAGATGAAAAGTGAGATTAAAATATATACGAAATGTATACGAAAAAAAATGAGGGAAAACGATATTTACACGGGACAAGACAAAACACACGTCTGACTGCTACGCCATCTTGGTTCTGCGTAGTTGAAGCACGGGACTTCATTTTGTAGAGGACAGTGTGAGCCAGGGTACAATACCCATCACATCAATAGGGTTAACTCTATTTATACTGATTCTGGGTTAACTATATGCTTTCCACCTGGCTACCTCTACCCCGGTCAACAGCCCTGCACCCCCCACAGCAACTCGCCCAAGCCTCCCCATTTCTCCTTCACCCAAATCCAGATATCTGATGTTCTGAAAGAGCTGCAAAATCTGGAACCCTACAAATCAGCCAGGCTAGACAATCTGGACCCTCTCTTTCTAAAATTATCTGCCGAAATTGTTGCAACCCCTATTACTAGCCTGTTCAACCTCTCTTTCGTATCGTCTGAGATCCCCCAAAGATTGGGCAGCTGCTGTGGTCATCCCCCTCTTCAAAGGGGGAGACACTCTTGACCCAAACTGCTACAGACCTATATCTATCCTACCCTGCTTTTCTAAAGTCTTCGAAAGCCAAGTTAACAAACAGATCACCGAACATTTCGAATCCCACCGTACCTTCTCCGCTATGCAATCTGGTTTCAGAGCTGGTCATGGGTGCACCTCAGCCACACTAGAGGTCCTAAACAATATCATAACCGCCATCGATAAGAGACAATACTGTGCAGCTTTATTCATCAACCTGACCAAGGCTTTCAACTCTGTCAATCACCACATTCTTATTGGCAGACTCAACAGCCTTGGTTTCTCAAATGACTGCCTCGCCTGGTTCACCAACTACTTCTCAGATAGAGTTCAGTTTGACAAATTGGAGGGGCTGTTGTCCGGACCTCTGCAGTCACTATGTGGGTGCCACAGGGTTCAATTCTCGGGCCGACTCTCTTCTCTGCATACATCAATGATGTCGCTCTTGCTGCTGGTGATTCTCTGATCCACCTCTACTCAGACGACACCATTCTGTATACATTCTGTATACATCTGGCCCTTCTTTGGACTCTGTGTAAACTAACCTCCAGACGAGCTTCAATGCCATAAAACTCTCCTTCCGTGGCCTCCAACTGCTCTTAAACGCTAGTAAAACTAAATGCATGCTCTTCAACCGATCGCTGCACACACCTGCCCGCCCGTCCAGCATCACTACTCTGGACGGTTCCGACCTAGAATATGTGGATATCTACAAATACCTAGGTGTCTGGTTAGACTATAAACTCTCCTTCCAGACTCACATTAAGCATCTCCAATCCAAAATTAAATTCAGAATCTGCTTCCTTTTTCGCAACAAAGCATCCTTCACTCATGCTGCCAAACACACCCTCGTAAAACTGACTAACCTACCGATCCTTGACTTCGGCGATGTCATTTACAAAATAGCCTCCAACACTCTACTCTACAAATTGCATGCAGTGTATCACAGTGCCATCCGTTTTGTCACCAAAGCCCCATATATTACCCACCACTGCATCCTGTAAGCTCTCGTTGGCTGGCCCTCACTTCATACTCATCGCCAAACCCATTAGCTTCAGGTCATCTACAAGACCCTGCTAGGTAAAGTCCCCCCTTATCTCAGCTCGCTGGTCACCATAGCAGCACCCACCCGTAGGACGCGCTCCAGCAGGTATATTTCACTGGTCACCCCCAAAGCCAATTCCTCCTTTGGCCGCCTTTCATTCCAGTTCTCTGCTGCCAATGACTGGAACAAACTGCAAAAATCACTGAAGCTGGAGACTGATATCTTCCTCACTAACTTTAAGCACCATCTTTCAGAGCAGCTCACAGAATACTGCACCTGTACATAGCCCACCTGTAAATAGCCCATCCAACTACCTCATCCCCATACTGTTATTTATTTATTTTGCTCCTTTGCACTCCAGTATCTCTACTTGCACATTCATCTTCTGCACATCTATCACTCCAGTGTTTAATTGCTATATTGTAATTACTTCGCCACCATGGCCTATTTATTGCCTTAACTCCCTTATCTTACCTCGTTTGCACACACTGCATACCTACTTTTTCTTTTTCAAACTGTATATTTTTCAACTGTATTATTGACTGTATGTTTGTTTATTCCATGTGTAACTCTGTGATGTTTTTTGTGTCGCCCTGCTTTGCTTTATCTTGGCCAGGTCACAGCTGTAAATGAGAACTTGTTCTCAACTTTCCTACCTGATTAAATAAAGGTGAAATCAAATAAATAAAAAATATTTATACTGATACTGGGTTAACACTATTTATACTGATACTGGGTTAACCCTATTGATACTGATACTGGGTTAACCCTATTTACACTGATACTGGGTTAACACTATTTATACTGATACTGGGTTAACCCTATTTATACTGATACTGGGTTAACACTATTTATACTGATACTGGGTTAACACTATTTATACTGATACTGGGTTAACCCTATTTATACTGATACTGGGTTAACACTATTGATACTGATACTGGGTAAACACTATTTATACTGATACTGGGTTAACCCTATTTATACTGATACTGGGATAACACTATCTATACTGATACTGGGTTAACCCTATTTATACTGATACTGGGTAAACCCTATTTATACTGATACTGGGTTAACCCTATTTATACTGATACTGGGTTAACTGTATTGGTACTGATACTGGGTTAACACTATCTATACTGATACTGGGTTAACACTATTTATACTGATACTGGGTTAACCCTATTCCTACTGATACTGGGTAAACACTATTTCTACTGATACTGGGTTAACACTATTTCTACTGATACTGGGTTAACACTATTTCTACTGATACTGGGTTAACACTATTTCTACTGATACTGGGTTAACACTATTTCTACTGATACTGGGTTAACACTATTTCTACTGATACTGGGTTAACACTATTTCTACTGATACTGGGTTAACACTATTTCTATTGATACTGGGTAAACACTATTTCTACTGATACTGGGTTAACACTATTTCTACTGATACTGGGTTAACACTATTTCTACTGATACTGGGTTAACACTATTTATACTGATACTGGGTTAACACTATTTATACTGATACTGGGTTAACACTATTTATACTGATACTGGGTTAACACTGTTTATACTGATACTGGGTTAACCCTGTTTATACTGATACTGGGTTAACACTATTTATACTGATACTGGGTTAACCCTATTTATACTGATACTGGGTTAACACTATTTATACTGATACTGGGTTAACCCTGTTTATACTGATACTGGGTTAACACTATTTATACTGATACTGGGTTAACCCTGTTTATACTGATACTGGGTTAACACTATTTATACTGATACTGGGTTAACCCTATTTATACTGATACTGGGTTAACCCTGTTTATACTGATACTGGGTTAACCCTATTTATACTGATACTGGGTTAACCCTGTTTACACTGATACTGGGTTAACCCTATTTATACTGATACTGGGTTAACCCTGTTTATACTGATACTGGGTTAACCCTATTTATACTGATACTGGGTTAACCCTATTTATACTGATACTGGGTTAACACTATTTATACTGATACTGGGTTAACCCTGTTTACACTGAAACTGGGTTAACTGTATTGGTACTGATACTGGGTTAACACTATTTATACTGATACTGGGTTAACCCTACTGATACTGATACTGGGATAACACTATTTATACTGATACTGGGTTAACCCTATTGGTGCGATGCATAGGGTGTTTTCCTTTTTCGCCAGCAACCTGGGTTCACTGCCCTGCCCCGCTGTTTGCTACAATATTAATATCATAGACTACCTGTTGAACAAAGATACATAATAATATGAGTGAAAGTATTTTAGGATAATATCAGTAATTGTTGATTTAGAGTTGTCTTCTGGGTTCAGCCTTGTAGCTGCCTTTATCAATTGAGTGAAATGTAACAAATGACATCACAATGACATGTCCTGGGAGATAACCAGGACATGGGAGATAACCAGTCCCAGTCTCAGAGTTGGGAGATAACCAGTCGCTGTCTCAGAGTTGGGAGATAACCAGTCCCAGCCTCAGAGTTGGGAGATTACCAGTCCCAGTCTCAGAGTTGGGAGATAACCAGTCCCTGTCTCAGAGTTGGGAGATAACCAGTCCCAGTTTAAATCACCATGACAACCATTTCATTATTTCTCCAGAGCAGCAAGGGAATCTAGAGACTCAACCTTTGCAGAATCACAATCACCTTTATTCACCAAGTATATTTACAGAAACAGATGTAGGATCTTAATCTGAGTCAGTTTACTACAGTAAGAAAGTATTCCTGCAGCAACAGGAAATGTGAATTATTATGTGAATTATAATTAATGGACATTTTTGTAGTGGTTCATACATTTTTGTAAGGATAACTCAAGTCTGATTTTTCTTAGTCGAAATTACAATCTTCAGAATCCTTTTAAAGCTATAAGAGAATGAACAGTGGCTATACACATATACATTACAGTGGCTATACAGTGGCTATACAGTTGATATACAGTACAGTGGACATACAGTTGATATACAGTTGATATACAGTACAGTGGATATACAGTTGATATACAGTACAGTGGCTATACAGTTGATATACAGTACAGTGGATATACAGTTGATATACAGTACAGTGGATATACAGTTGATATACAGTACAGTGGATATACAGTTGATATACAGTACAGTGGATATACAGTTGATATACAGTACAGTGGATATACAGTTGATATACAGTTGATATACAGTACAGTGGACATACAGTTGATAAACAGTTGATATACAGTACAGTGGATATACAGTTGATATACAGTACAGTGGATATACAGTTGATATACAGTACAGTGGATATACAGTTAATAAACAGTACAGTGGATATACAGTGGATATACAGTGGATATACAGTTGATATACAGAACAGTGGATATACAGTTGATATACAGAACAGTGGATATACAGTTGATATACAGTACAGTGGACATACAGTTGATATACAGTACAGTGGATATACAGTTGATATACAGTACAGTGTATATACAGTTGATAAACAGTGGATGTCCACATTTACAGTATCAGTATAAATATATCTAAGAGAGATGAACAGAGAGATAATGCAGTATAGTTCAGTTATTTAGTGTTCAGTTCAGAGATGCTTGATGTGGTGCAGTGTAGAATGTAGAGTCCTTTAGTCTCTATGGGCCAGATGGCCAGTTGGTGAGGGCCACAGCATAGTCCTTTAGTCTCTATGGACCAGATGGCCAGTTGGTGAGGGCCACAGCATAGTCCTTTAGTCTCTATGGACCAGATGGCCAGTTGGTGAGGGCCACAGCATAGTCCTTTAGTCTCTATGGACCAGATGGCCAGTTGGTGAGGGCCACAGCTTAGTCCTTTAGTCTCCATGGGCCAGATGGCCAGTTGGTGAGGGCCACAACATAGTCCTTTAGTCTCTATGGGCCAGGTGGCCAGTTGGTGAGGGCCACAGCATAGTCCTTTAGTCTCTATGGGCCAGGTGGCCAGTTGGTGAGGGCCACAACATAGTCCTTTAGTCTCTATGGGCCAGGTGGCCAGTTGGTGAGGGCCACAGCATAGTCCTTTAGTCTCCATGGGCCAGATGGCCAGTTGTTGAGGGCCACAGCATAGTCCTTTAGTCTCCATGGGCCAGATGGCCAGTTGGTGAGGGCCACAGCATAGTCCTTTAGTCTCTATGGGCCAGGTGGCCAGTTGGTGAGGGCCACAGCATAGTCCTTTAGTCTCTATGGGCCAGTTGGCCAGTTGGTGAGGGCCACAGCATAGTCCTTTAGTCTCTACGGGCCAGGTGGCCAGTTGGTGAGGGCCACAGCATAGTCCTTTAGTCTCTATGGGCCAGATGGCCAGTTGGTGAGGGCCACAGAATAGTCCTTTAGTCTCTATGGGCCAGGTGGCAAGTTGGTGAGGGCCACAGCATAGTCCTTTAGTCTCTATGGGCCAGTTGGCCAGTTGGTGAGGGCCACAGCATAGTCCTTTAGTCTCTAGGTGCCAGATGGCCAGTTGGTGAGGGCCACAACATAGTCCTTTAGTCTCTATGGGCCAAATGGCCAGTTGGTGAGGGCCACAGCATAATCCTTTAGTCTCTATGGACCAGGTGGCCAGTTGGTGAGGGCCACAGCATAATCCTTTATTCTCTATGGGCCAGATGGCCAGTTGGTGAGGGCCACAACATAGTCCTTTAGTCTCTATGGGCCAAATGGCCAGTTGGTGAGGGCCACAGCATAATCCTTTAGTCTCTATGGACCAGATGGCCAGTTGGTGAGGGCCACAGCATAGTCCTTTAGTCTCTATGGGCCAGATGGCCAGTTGGTGAGGGCCACAGCATAGTCCTATAGTCTCTATGGGCCAGATGGCCAGTTGGTGAGGGCCACAGCATAGTCCTTTAGTCTCTATATGCCAGGTGGCCAGTTGGTGAGGGCCACAGCATAGTCCTTTAGTCTCTATGGGCCAGATGGCCAGTTGGTGAGGGCCACAGCATAGTCCTTTAGTCTCTATGGGCCAGGTGGCCAGTTGGTGAGGGCCACAGCATAGTCCTTTAGTCTCTATGGGCCAGTTGGCCAGTTGGTGAGGGCCACAGCATAGTCCTTTAGTCTCTATATGCCAGGTGGGCAGTTGGTGAGGTCCACAGCATAGTCCTTTAGTCTCTATGGGCCAGTTGGCCAGTTGGTGAGGGCCACAGCGTAGTCCTTTAGTCTCTATGGGCCAGATGGCCAGTTGGTGAGGGCCACAGCATAGTCCTTTAGTCTCTATGGGCCAGATGGCCAGTTGGTGAGGGCCACAGCATAGACCTTCAGTCTCTATGGGCCAGATGGCCAGTTGGTGAGGGCCACAGCATAGTCCTTTAGTCTCTATGGGCCAGGTGGCCAGTTGGTGAGGGCCACAACATAGTCCTTTAGTCTCTATGGGCCAGATGGCCTGTTGGTGAGGGCCACAGCATAGTCCTTTAGTCTCTATGGGCCAGATGGCCTGTTGGTGAGGGCCACAGCATAGTCCTTTAGTCTCTATGGACCAGGTGGTTAGTTGGTGAGGGCCACTGCATAGTCCTTTAGTCTCTATGGGCCAGATGGCCAGTTGGTGAGGGCCACAGCATAGTCCTTTAGTCTCTATGGGCCATATGGCCAGTTGGTGAGGGCCACAGCATAGTCCTTTAGTCTCTATGGGCCAGATGGCCAGTTGGTGAGGGCCACAGCATAGTCCTTTAGTCTCTATGGGCCAGATGGCCAGTTGGTGAGGGCCACAGCATAGTCCTTTAGTCTCTATATGCCAGGTGGGCAGTTGGTGAGGGCCACAGCATAGTCCTTTAGTCTCTATGGGCCAGTTGGCCAGTTGGTGAGGGCCACAGCATAGTCCTTTAGTCTCTATGGACCAGGTGGCCAGTTGGTGAGGGCCACAGCATAGTCCTTTAGTCTCTATGGGCCAGATGGCCAGTTGGTGAGGGCCACAGCATAGTCCTTTAGTCTCTATGGGCCAGATGGCCAGTTGGTGAGGGCCACAGCATAGTCCTTTAGTCTCTATATGCCAGGTGGCCAGTTAGTGAGGGCCACAGCATAGTTCTTTAGTCTCTATGGGCCATATGGCCAGTTGGTGAGGGCCACAGCATAGTCCTTTAGTCTCTATGGGCCAGATGGCCAGTTGGTGAGGGCCACAGCATAGTCCTATAGTCTCTATGGGCCAGATGGCCAGTTGGTGAGGGCCACAGCATAGTCCTTTAGTCTCTATATGCCAGGTGGGCAGTTGGTGAGGGCCACAGCATAGTCCTTTAGTCTCTATGGGCCAGATGGCCAGTTGGTGAGGGCCACAGCATAGTCCTTTAGTCTCTATGGGCCAGGTGGCCAGTTGGTGAGGGCCACAGCATAGTCCTTTAGTCTCTATGGGCCAGTTGGCCAGTTGGTGAGGGCCACAGCATAGTCCTTTAGTCTCTATGGGCCAGATGGCCAGTTGGTGAGGGCCACAGCATAGTCCTTTAGTCTCTATGGGCCAGATGGCCAGTTGGTGAGGGCCACAGCATAGACCTTTAGTCTCTATGGGCCAGATGGCCAGTTGGTGAGGGCCACAGCATAGTCCTTTAGTCTCTATGGGCCAGGCGGCCAGTTGGTGAGGGCCACAACATAGTCCTTTAGTCTCTATGGGCCAGTTGGCCAGTTGGTGAGGGCCACAGCATAGTCCTTTAGTCTCTAGGGGCCAGATGGCCAGTTGGTGAGGGCCACAACATAGTCCTTTAGTCTCTATGGGCCAAATGGCCAGTTGGTGAGGGCCACAGCATAATCCTTTAGTCTCTATGGGCCAGGTGGCCAGTTGGTGATGGCCACAGCATAGTCCTTTAGTCTCTATGGACCAGGTGGCCAGTTGGTGAGGGCCACAGCATAGTCCTTTAGTCTCTATGGGCCAGATGGCCAGTTGGTGAGGGCCACAGCATAGTCCTTTAGTCTCTATATGCCAGGTGGCCAGTTGGTGAGGGCCACAGCATAGTCCTTTAGTCTCTATGGGCCAGTTGGCCAGTTGGTGAGGGCCACAGCATAGTCCTTTATTCTCTATGGGCCATGTGGCCAGTTGGTGAGGGCCACAGCATAGTCCTTTAGTCTCTATGGGCCAGGTGGCCAGTTGGTGAGGGCCACAGCATAGTCCTTTAGTCTCTATGGGCCAGGTGGCCAGTTGGTGAGGTCCACAGCATAGTCCTTTAGTCTCTATGGGCCAGATGGCCAGTTGGTGAGGGCCACAACATAGTCCTTTAGTCTCTATGGGCCAGTTGGCCAGTTGGTGAGGGCCACAGCATAATCCTTTAGTCTCTATGGGCCAGATGGCCAGTTGGTGAGGGCCACAGCATAGTCATTTAGTCTCTATGGGCCAGGTGGCCAGTTGGTGAGGGCCACAGCATAGTCCTTTAGTCTCTATGGACCAGGTGGCCAGTTGGTGAGGGCCACAGCATAGTCCTTTAGTCTCTATGGGCCAGATGGCCAGTTGGTGAGGGCCACAGCATAGTCCTTTAGTCTCTATGGGCCAGATGACCAGTTGGTGAGGGCCACAGCATAGTCCTTTAGTCTCTATGGGCCAGATGGCCAGTTGGTGAGGGCCACAGCATAGTCCTTTAGTCTCTATGGGCCAGGTGGCCAGTTGGTGAGGGCCACAGCATAGTCCTTTAGTCTCTATGGGCCAGGTGGCCAGTTGGTGAGGTCCACAGCATAGTCCTTTAGTCTCTATGGGCCAGATGGCCAGTTGGTGAGGGCCACAGCATAGTCCTTTAGTCTCTATGGGCCACGTGGCCAGTTGGTGAGGGCCACAGCATAGTTCTTTAGTCTCTATGGGCCAGTTGGCCAGTTGGTGAGGGCCACAGCATAGTCCTTTAGTCTCTATGGGCCAGGTGGCCAGTTGGTGAGGGCCACAGCATAGTCCTTTAGTCTCTATGGGCCAGATGGCCAGTTGGTGAGGGCCACAGCATAGTCCTTTAGTCTCTATGGGCCAGATGGCCAGTTTGTGAGGGCCACAGCATAGTCCTTTAGTCTCTATGGGCCAGGTGGCCAGTTGGTGAGGGCCACAGCATAGTCCTTTAGTCTCTATGGGCCAGATGGCCAGTTGGTGAGGGCCACAGCATAGTCCTTTAGTCTCTATGGGCCAGGTGGCCAGTTGGTGAGGGCCACAGCATAGTCCTTTAGTCTCTATGGGCCAGTTGGCCAGTTGGTGAGGGCCACTGCATAGTCCTTTAGTCTCTATGGGCCAGGTGGCCAGTTGGTGAGGGCCACAGCATAGTCCTTTAGTCTCTATGGGCCAGATGGCCAGTTGGTGAGGGCCACAGCATAGTCCTTTAGTCTCTATGGGCCAGATGGCCAGTTGGTGAGGGCCACAGCATAGTCCTTTAGTCTCTATGAGCCAGGTGGCCAGTTGGTGAGGGCCACAGCATAGTCCTTTAGTCTCTATGGGCCAGATGGCCAGTTGGTGAGGGCCACACACAGCATAGTCCTTTAGTCTCTATGGGCCAGATGGCCAGTTGGTGAGGGCCACAGCAAGGGGAAAGAAACTGTTCAGATGGAGGTCTATAACATCCAATCACAGAGGTTTACAGCAGCTGACAGTTGTAACATTATTGATAATAACTCAAACTGCCTTCTTCAGATAAAGACAATCTCTGTACAGATGTAGGATCTTAATTTGATCAACCTGTTGCAGGAAAACTAAAACTTGTACTGTATTTGAGTGTATTTAAGCTTTAAAAAAAGGTGTATGAAGATGATAGTTTCCACTTTTCCAAAATTGTTAATAAATTATATAATCCACGTAATAATTCAAATGTCCTGTTTCTGCAGGATTATTTTCCTGCTGTAGCAAACTGGCTCAAATTCAGATCCAACATCTGTAGCAATATACCTCTCTCTAATGTATATGGCTCTATCAGGATATATATACCTCTCTCTAATGTACATGGCTCTATCAGGATATATATACCTCTCTAATGTATATGGCTCTATCAGGATATATATACTTCTCTCTAATGTATATGACTCTATCAGGATATATATACCTCTCTCTAATGTATATGACTATATCAGAATATATATACCTCTCTCTAATGTATATGGCTATATCAGGATATATATACCTCTCTCTAATGTATATGACTCTATCAGGATATATATACCTCTCTCTAATGTATATGACTATATCAGGATATATATACCTCTCTCTAATGTATATGACTCTATCAGGATATATATAACTCTCTCTAATGTATATGACTATATCAGGATATATATACCTCTCTCTAATGTATATGGCTATTTCAGGATATATATACCTCTCTCTAATGTATATGGCTATATCAGGATATATATACCTCTCTCCAATGTATATGACTCTATCTGGATATATATACCTCTCTCTAATGTATATGACTCTATCAGCATATATATACCTCTATCTAATGTATATGGCTATATCAGGATATATATACCTCTCTCTAATGTATATGACTCTATCAGGATATATATACCTCTCTCTAATGTATATGGCTATATCAGGATATATATACCTCTCTCTAATGTATATGACTATATCAGAATATATATACCTCTCTCTAATGTATATGACTCTATCAGGATATATATACCTCTCTCTAATGTTTATGGCTCTATCAGGATATATATACCTCTCTCTAATGTTTATGACTCTATCAGGATATATATACCTCTCTCTAATGTATATGACTATATCAGGATATATATACCTCTCTCTAATGTATATGACTATATCAGGATATATATACCTCTCTCTAATGTATATGACTCTATCAGGATATATATACCTCTCTCTAATGTATATGACTATATCAGGATATATATACCTCTCTCTAATGTATATGACTATATCAGGATATATATACCTCTCTCTAATGTATATTTACATTTACATTTAAGTCATTTAGCAGACGCTCTTATCCAGAGCGACTTACAAATTGGTGCATTCACCTTATGACATCCAGTGGAACAGCCACTTTACAATAGTGCATCTAAATCTTTTAAGGGGGGGGGGGGGGTCAGAAGGATTGCTTTATCCTATCCTAGGTATTCCTTAAAGAGGTGGGGTTTCAGGTGTCTCCGGAAGGTGGTGATTGACTCCGCTGTCGTGGCGTCGTGAGGGAGTTTGTTCCACCATTGGGGTGCCAGAGCAGCGTACAGTTTTGACTGGGCTGAGCGGGAACTGTACTTCCTCAGTGGTAGGGAGGCGAGCAGGCCAGAGGTGGATGAACGCAGTGCCCTTGTTTGGGTGTAGGGCCTGATCAGAGCCTGAAGGTACTGAGGTGCCGTTCCCCTCACAGCTCCGTAGGCAAGCACCATGGTCTTGTAGCGGATGCGAGCTTCAACTGGAAGCCAGTGGAGAGAGCGGAGGAGCGGGGTGACGTGAGAGAACTTGGGAAGGTTGAACACCAGACGGGCTGCGGCGTTCTGGATGAGTTGTAGGGGTTTAATGGCACAGGCAGGGAGCCCAGCCAACAGCGAGTTGCAGTAATCCAGACGGGAGATGACAAGTGCCTGGATTAGGACCTGCGCCGCTTCCTGTGTGAGGCAGGGTCGTACTCTGCGGATGTTGTAGAGCATGAACCTACAGGAACGGGCCACCGCCTTGATGTTAGTTGAGAACGACAGGGTGTTGTCCAGGATCACGCCAAGGTTCTTAGCGCTCTGGGAGGAGGACACAATGGAGTTGTCAACCGTGATGGCGAGATCATGGAACGGGCAGTCCTTCCCCGGGAGGAAGAGCAGCTCCGTCTTGCCGAGGTTCAGCTTGAGGTGGTGATCCGTCATCCACACTGATATGTCTGCCAGACATGCAGAGATGCGATTCGCCACCTGGTCATCAGAAGGGGGAAAGGAGAAGATTAATTGTGTGTCATCTGCATAGCAATGATAGGAGAGACCATGTGAGGTTATGACAGAGCCAAGTGACTTGGTGTATAGCGAGAATAGGAGAGGGCCTAGAACAGAGCCCTGGGGGACACCAGTGGTGAGAGCGCGTGGTGAGGAGACAGATTCTCGCCACGCCACCTGGTAGGAGCGACCTGTCAGGTAGGACGCAATCCAAGCGTGGGCCGCGCCGGAGATGCCCAACTCGGAGAGGGTGGAGAGGAGGATCTGATGGTTCACAGTATCGAAGGCAGCCGATAGGTCTAGAAGGATGAGAGCAGAGGAGAGAGAGTTAGCTTTAGCAGTGCGGAGCGCCTCCGTGATACAGAGAAGAGCAGTCTCAGTTGAATGACTAGTCTTGAAACCTGACTGATTTGGATCAAGAAGGTCATTCTGAGAGAGATAGCAGGAGAGCTGGCCAAGGACGGCACGTTCAAGAGTTTTGGAGAGAAAAGAAAGAAGGGATACTGGTCTGTAGTTGTTGACATCGGAGGGATCGAGTGTAGGTTTTTTCAGAAGGGGTGCAACTCTCGCTCTCTTGAAGACGGAAGGGACGTAGCCAGCGGTCAAGGATGAGTTGATGAGCGAGGTGAGGTAAGGGAGAAGGTCTCCGGAAATGGTCTGGAGAAGAGAGGAGGGGATAGGGTCCAGCGGGCAGGTTGTTGGGCGGCCGGCCGTCACAAGACGCGAGATTTCATCTGGAGAGAGAGGGGAGAAAGAGGTCAGAGCACAGGGTAGGGCAGTGTGAGCAGAACCAGCGGTGTCGTTTGACTTAGCAAACGAGGATCGGATGTCGTCGACCTTCTTTTCAAAATGGTTGACGAAGTCATCTGCAGAGAGGGAGGAGGGGAGGGGGGAGGAGGATTCAGGAGGGAGGAGAAGGTGGCAAAGAGCTTCCTAGGGTTAGAGGCAGATGCTTGGAATTTAGAGTGGTAGAAAGTGGCTTTAGCAGCAGAGACAGAAGAGGAAAATGTAGAGAGGAGGGAGTGAAAGGATGCCAGGTCCGCAGGGAGGCGAGTTTTCCCTCATTTCCGCTCGGCTGCCCGGAGCCCTGTTCTGTGAGCTCGCAATGAGTCGTCGAGCCACGGAGCGGGAGGGGAGGACCGAGCCGGCCTGGAGGATAGGGGACATAGAGAGTCAAAGGATGCAGAAAGGGAGGAGAGGAGGGTTGAGGAGGCAGAATCAGGAGATAGGTTGGAGAAGGTTTGAGCAGAGGGAAGAGATGATAGGATGGAAGAGGAGAGAGTAGCGGGGGAGAGAGAGCGAAGGTTGGGACGGCGCGATACCATCCGAGTAGGGGCAGTGTGGGAAGTGTTGGATGAGAGCGAGAGGGAAAAGGATACAAGGTAGTGGTCGGAGACTTGGAGGGGAGTTGCAATGAGGTTAGTGGAAGAACAGCATCTAGTAAAGATGAGGTCAAGCGTATTGCCTGCCTTGTGAGTAGGGGGGGAAGGTGAGAGGGTGAGGTCAAAAGAGGAGAGGAGTGGAAAGAAGGAGGCAGAGAGGAATGAGTCAAAGGTAGACGTGGGGAGGTTAAAGTCACCCAGAACTGTGAGAGGTGAGCCGTCCTCAGGAAAGGAGCTTATCAAGGCATCAAGCTCATTGATGAACTCTCCGAGGGAACCTGGAGGGCGATAAATGATAAGGATGTTAAGCTTGAAAGGGCTGGTAACTGTGACAGCATGGAATTCAAAGGAGGCGATAGACAGATGGGTAAGGGGAGAAAGAGAGAATGACCACTTGGGAGAGATGAGGATCCCGGTGCCACCACCCCGCTGACCAGAAGCTCTCGGGGTGTGCGAGAACATGTGGGCAGACGAAGAGAGAGCAGTAGGAGTAGCAGTGTTATCTGTGGTGATCCATGTTTCCGTCAGTGCCAAGAAGTCGAGGGACTGGAGGGAAGCATATATGACTCTATCAGGATATATATACCTCTCTCTAATGTATATGACTATATCAGGATATATATACCTCTCTCTAATGTATATGACTATATCAGGATATATATACCTCTCTCTAATGTATATGGCTATATCAGGATATATATACCTCTCTCTAATGTATATGACTATATCAGGATATATATACCTCTCTCTAATGTATATGACTATATCAGGATTCGCTTTTGACCGTTTGACATCTTTTATTTACTGTTGTTTAGGCTGGTTGAATGAGTTGTCTATGAAAGCTACTTCATCTGCCAGAAAACAGGCGGCTGCACCAGTGACTGTAAGTTATGTGATTTCCTCATATGAAATTAAAAGTATGTTTGTAGCCTACGCAGTTACAAAATGTCTGTTGAAACTGTGACACATATTGCTCGGTAACATTAAATAAATGTGTTGATATGTAGGAAAAACGGGCAGACTCTCGTACTGTAGGTCTAGGCTACCTACAAACTATTATAAGGTTAGGTCGACGTCAGACATTCAATAGTCAGAGTAGGTTGGAGCTATGATCACTTATCATGCTGACAAACCTGATGGTCTCTGTGAACTGATCTGAACAGGTTTAGGCTGGTCATCTATGATATGTAGGCTATAGCCGAGGTATAGACCTCGATCTGCATATCACTAACAACCTGCTATTATATATACATGATAACCTAGTCTACTTTACATAATATAACATCTACATATCACTAACAACCCACTACTATACATTATAACCTAGCCTACTTTATATAATATAACATCTACATATCACTAACAACCCACTATTATACATTATAACCTAGTCTACTTTACATAATATAACATCTATATATCACTAACAACCCACTACTATACATTATAACCTAGTCTACTTTACATAATATAACATCTACATATCACTAACAACCCACTACTATACATTATAACCTAGTCTACTTTACATAATATAACATATCACTAACAACCCACTACTATACATTATAACCTAGTCTACTTTACATAATATAACATCTACATATCACTAACAACCCACTACTATACATTATAACCTAGTCTACTTTACATAATATAACATCTACATATCACTAACAACCCACTATTATACATTATAACCTAGTCTACTTTACATAATATAACATCTACATATCACTAACAACCCACTACTATACATTATAACCTAGTCTACTTTACATAATATAACATCTATATATCACTAACAACCCACTACTATACATTATAACCTAGTCTACTTTACATAATATAACATCTACATATCACTAACAACCCACTATTATACATTATAACCTAGCCTACTTTACATAATATAACATCTACATATCACTAACAACCCACTACTATACATTATAACCTAGCCTACTTTACATAATATAACATCTACATATCACTAACAACCCACTACTATACATTATAACCTAGCCTACTTTACATAATATAACATCTACATATCACTAACAACCCACTACTATACATTATAACCTAGTCTACTTACATTATATTACATCTCTTACTTGATGCAAAAAACCTTTCTGAATAGATCAATGATTTCCCCCTCAGATCAATCACTCCAGTTTTAGCCATTCTGTCTATATTCTCACATACATTTAGAAAATAACAGATTGAAAGACAATGAATAGCCTACTTTTAATTCACACAAATAATTGTGAGACATGGCCTTGTGTTGCTGTACTGTCTATAACTACCTTAACAAACAGTGACTCATTATTATTATTATTATTATTATTATTATTATTATTATTATTGTTGCTGTACTGTTTAGAACTACCTTAACAAACAGTGACGTATTATTATTATTGTTATTATTATTATTATTATTATTATTGTTGCTGTACTGTTTAGAACTACCTTAACAAACAGTGACGTATTATTATTATTGTTATTATTATTATTATTATTATTATTGTTGCTGTACTGTCTATAACTACCTTAACAAACAGTGACTTATTATTATTATTATTATTATTATTATTGTTGTTGTTGCTGTACTGTCTATAACTACCTTAACAAACAGTGACTTATTATTATTATTATTATTATTATTATTATTATTATTATTATTATTGTTGCTGTACTGTTTAGAACTACCTTAACAAACAGTGACGTATTATTATTATTATTATTATTGTTGTTGTTGCTGTACTGTCTATAACTACCTCAACAAACAGTGACTTATTATTATTATTATTATTATTATTATTATTGTTGTACTGTCTATAACTACCTTAACAAACAGTGACTTATTATTATTATTATTATTGTTGTTGCTGTACTGTCTAGAACTACCTTAACAAACAGTGACTTATTATTATTATTATTATTATTATTGTTGTTGTACTGTCTAGAACTACCTTAACAAACAGTGACTTATTATTATTATTATTATTGTTGTTGCTGTACTGTCTATAACTACCTTAACAAACAGTGACTTATTATTATTATTATTATTATTATTATTATTATTATTATTATTATTATTATTATTATTGTTGCTGTACTGTCTATAACTACCTTAACAAACAGTGACTTATTATTATTATTATTATTATTATTATTATTATTATTATTATTGTTGCTGTACTGTCTATAACTACCTTAACAAACAGTGACTTATTATTATTATTATTGTTGTTGCTGTACTGTCTATAACTACCTTAACAAACAGTGACTTATTATTATTATTATTATTATTATTATTGTTGTTGCTGTACTGTCTATAACTACCTTAACAAACAGTGATGTATTATTATTATTGACAGTTACCATGGATATGTCATTTCACAGCTACATATTCATGTGATTGCATTAAATCATCTGATTGTTTCTGTCTGTTAGTAAATGTTTTATAGGAGATAATTAATAAATTATAACAATTGACATTCAAGAATTACTGTGTTAACCACAACCAACATGTTGAATCTCTGTTTAGGGGTCCTGCCTCTAAAATGAGTCTCTCTGGGGAGAGAGAGGAGGGGGGTCCTGCCTCTAAAATGAGTCTCTCTGGGGAGAGAGAGGAGGGGGGCCCTGCCTCTAAAATGAGTCTCTCTGGGGAACATGACACCAAAGCTAAGAGGTGAGATGACAATTTTTTAAATAATTATTAAGAGTTTATTTCCAAAATGCATCACATTTGTTTTTTCATCAGAAATGGTTGCTTATGGGTACCTTCAATATTACTGTTCTCAGATTATCAGTTAATAGATTTTAGATGGGTATATCTTTATTAAAGTATTATTACTATTATTACTGTCCTTCCATATTACTGTTCTCAGATTATCAGTTAATAGATTTTAGATGGGTATATCTTCATTAAATTATTATTACTATTATTACTGTCCTCTTTTTCAAGATGTGGCCGATTTAAACAGCCAGAAAACATTTTTAAATTAAGATTATTATATTTTTGAAATATTTTTTTTTTTTTTTTTTACGGCATCTTGTTTCTAAATGGCTGCTGGGTAATTTGATTTGCATCTAAGTCTTCATTCGTAGGCATCGAATTGAGCGAATGGTGCACAGATTCACTGAGTTACCAACCAAATGGACAGGTCAAGCTAATTGATTTGTAGATCTGACGCAGTCTGCTACCTCAGATTATGAGCCTAGCAGGTTTCGTGAATGAGTTATGTAGTACCCACAGAAGGCCACAGGGAGGAGGAAGAGAGCTATAAACACATACTGGTTTTTGCCTTAAAACCCCTAAACCAAACAATCAATCAAATGCATTTATAAAGCCCTTTTTACATCAGCAGACGTCACAAAGTACTATACAGAAACTCTAACCCTTCGTATTACCTATTTTATCCTTAACCCCTAGTCCTAGGTATTACCTATTTTAGCCTTAACCCCTAGTCCTAGGTATAACCTATTTTAGCCCTAACCCCTAACCCTAGGTATAACCTATTTTAGCCTTAACCCTAATTCTAGGGTAGGGTAGCCTAGAACACTTTTAGAAACTATTACTATAAAAAATATTTTTGTAATAATATTATGTTAGTAAATAGAATTATAGCACCAAACAGCATTATGATTATTTGTTAATCAAAACCTGTCTAAGCATTTTGCTTTTATAGTTTTGTTATTTTATTATATTTATTATTGGAAGGCAGAACACTTGATAAACAAGACACATTAGTTTTATTTTTCAAATGTGGTTTGAACTGGGTGACCTGGTAACCTCTTTGTGGAAGTCCATAAATTGGCGTAGGATAGGTGGGGCAGGTTTGAGATCTAAGGAATTAATGAGAAAAATACACTTTATTCTCAGCTGCCTCACCAATGTCTGTACGTGAATTAATACCTTTTAATTGCTAAATATTTCCAATAGATGGCAGCATAAGACCACGAAGCACCAGTTATAGGCTACAAGCAGCAATATGATTGACATAAAATAGCATGAAACCACAGACTGTATGTCCCATGATTTT
Source organism: Salvelinus namaycush (assembly GCF_016432855.1). Classification (NCBI taxonomy): domain Eukaryota; kingdom Metazoa; phylum Chordata; class Actinopteri; order Salmoniformes; family Salmonidae; genus Salvelinus; species Salvelinus namaycush. Next base: position 22,346 of record NW_024058268.1, read on the forward strand.
CTAAAATGGTCACATTAGTTTAGTTAGCAATGTATCTCGTATTAGGGCTGTGTTGCTTTTGGGAGAGCAAAGAAATAGTGACAATAGCAGGTATTGAACCCCGGGTAAATAATCACTAGTCAGAACCTCAACCTTAGTAGACATGCATTATAAAAAACATCTTAATATCTGATATTGCGAGTAAACAACCTCGGAATAGAAAAGACAAGAGTGCGTCTTCCAGCCCACCAATAAATTACATAATTCAACCCTCCCGGTTAGTAAATTTACCTCAACATGCCCTTCGCTTTCAGATAAAAACAGGTGATAATAAACATGAATCATCATTATATTATTTCACAGTAATCTGTTAAATGTTACATTTTTCAGTCCTTACTCTTGCGTTAGCAGTGTGGAAAGGGACAAAATGAAGCGAACACAGGAATTTTCCTGTGAGGGGGAGTGGTGGTGTATCCAGGGAGAAAACTAAACTGATCTTCTGAAATGTCATTTCTGGTCTTATGCTGCCATCTATTGGAATTATGTAGTAACTGCAGTAGTACTGAATAATGTGTAATTCCTTACTAAAGTAGTAATAACTCAGAATTGCAAAATATACAATCGTCTTATATGAAATGTTCTAGTTCATTTCACCACTTACAACTATAAAATAACCACTTATACCATAACAAACATTTAAACTGACATAAACCAAAAACACCATACATTTAGTATTTTTAGTTAATTACCAAATTGCGCTGGTCGGTCACATTTGAGTGAGGCAGATATACAGCATTTTGCAAAAAAAAACATGATTTATGTCTCTCTGAAATGAAACCATCAAGTGATAGATTTTAAACAAATCACTGTCTGTGAGAGATGTAATGTTTGTTTCTGTTGTGTTGAAGTCCAATCAAGCAGGAGAGACCAGCCTCCCCTGTACCCAGCTGTGTGTCCATGAAGAGTGACAGGTCTATGGGTCTACCTATAGAGTTTAGAGAGGGAGACCTTTCTACTGAACAAAGGTAAGAAGAACTCATGGGTCATTGTCAGTGAGTTAAACAACACTGTCTCTAGTCATTTCTCCTCTCCCATTTTCCCATTTATTTTTGTTGTTTTCATAATCCATAGGCTAATTCTTTTGTCCATTTTCATAGTCCTGAAACAATAGTAAACAAACAACATTCCCTCCCTAAGTGTGTGTGTGTGTGTGTGTGTGTGTGTGTGTGTGTGTGTGTGTGTGTGTGTGTGTGTGTGTGTGTGTGTGTGTGTGTGTGTGTGTGTGTGTGTGTGTGTGTGTGTGTGTGTGTGTGTGTGTGTACTCCCTGGATGAGGAGATGTAATCTCATGTTTTGTCCACAGAAACGAACAGGAGAGATCAGAGTCAGAGATTCTCAGTGGTCAGTCTTCCCAGAGTCATCAAACAGACCTGGCCTCCATATTCAGTGTATGTGGTCCTGTTATGTACATTTGTTTTTGTTTACCTCAAGTAAAGTTGATCTGTCAATCATTCATTAATGTGTTAATGAGAAAGCATTTAGTCTCTTGCTTAACTTATTTACGTGATTTATTTCAGATGCTTGAAGAGAAAATTATGACGTTTGTGAAGAACGAGCTGAAGATGTTCAAGAGGAATCTTAGTCCAGAACTCCCAGAAGGCTTTGAGAGTCAGAAGCAGGATAAGGAAGTGGTGGATGCTGAAGATGAGAAGCAGGAGAGCAGTGCCAGAGAGGGGGCTCTGAAGATCACACTGCACGTCCTGAGGAAAATGAACCAGAAGGAGCTTGCTGACACACTGGAGAAATGTAAGATCTGTCTGCCTCATGTTGAATGGTGTTTTATAACATTTAAAAGCTGTAGCTAAAGTACAGCTAAAGTAGCTGTGTAACTCAATGATATTGTAGCAGCCTTAACACAACACCTAGTGACCTCATCAAGTAGCAGCAGGGATTTGTTGTGGTGATTAATTTAGGCAGAGAAGAGGAGAGACAACAGTCCTCTTCTGGCTGTGCCCGTTGAAGATTATAACAGAACATGGCCAAGATGTTCAAATGTTCATAGATGACCAGCAGGGTCAAACAATAATAATCACAGTGGTTGTCGAGGGTGCAACAGGTCAGCACCTCAGGAGTAAATGTCAGTTGGCTTTTCATAGCCAACCATTCAGAGTATCTCTGTATCTCAGTATCCTGCTGTCTCTAGGGAGTTGAAAACAGCAGGTCTGGGACAGGTAGCACGTCCGGTGGACAGGTCAGGGTTCCATAACCGCAGGCAGAACTGTTGAAACTGGAACAGGTGGACTGGGGACAGCAAGGTGTCTTCAGGCCAGGTCCTAGGGCTCAGGTCCTCCGAGAGAGAAAGAAAGAAAGACAGAGAGAAAGAAAGAGAAAGAGAGAAAAAGCGAGAGAATTAGAGAGAGCATACTTAAATTCACACAGGACAGCGTATAAGACAGGAGAAATACTCCAGATTTAACAGACTGACCCTAACCCCCCGACACATAAACTACTGCAGCTGAAATACTGCAGGATGAGACAGGAGGGGTCGGGAAACACTCTGCCAAAGCACAGCCCCTACACCACTAGAGGGATATCTTCAACCACCAACTTACCATCCTGAGATAAGGCCAAGTATAGCTCACAAAGATCTCCTTCACGGCACAACCCAAGGGGGGGCGCCAACCTGGACAGGAAGATCACGTCAGTGACTCAACCCACTCAAGTGATGCACCCCTCCCAGGGAGGGTTAGAGGCAGAGAATCCCAGTGGAGAGAGGGGAACCAGCCAGGTAGAGATAGCAAGGGTGGTTCGTTGCTCCAGTGCTTTCCGTTCACCTTCACACTCCTGGGCCAGACTACACTCAATCATAGGTCTTACTGAAGAGATGATTCTTCAATAAAGACTTAAAGATTGAGACCGAGTCTGCGTCTCTCACATGGATAGGCAGATCATAAAAATTGAGTTCTATAGGAGAAAGCCCTGCCTCCAGCTGTTTGCTTAGAAATTCTAGGGACAGTAAGGAGGCCTGCGTCTTGTGACCGTAGCGTACGTATAGGTATGTACGGCAGGACCAAATCGGAAAGATAGGTAGCAGCAAGCCCATGTAATGCTTTGTAGGTTATCAGTAAAACCTTGAAAGCAGCCCTTGCCGTAACAGGAAGCCAGTGTAGAGAGGCTAGCACTGGAGTAGTCAAGATTCTAGCAGCCGTGTTTAGCACTAACTGAAGTTTATTCAGTGCTTTATCCAGGTAGCCGGAAAGTAGAGCATTGCAGCAGTCTAACCTAGAAGTGACAAAAGCATGGATTAATTTTCTGCATAATTTTGGACAGAAAGTTTCTAATTTTTGCAATGTTACGTAGATGGAAAAAAGCTGTCCTTGAAACAGTCTTGATATGTGTCAGAATCAGATTTAGCTAAGTAACATATAGATAAGATGTTATTTTCATCATATGCTTGTAAGATACTTGTCATTAGAATGGGGCCAGAGAGGGGAGAGGTCAGGCTTGTCGTCATAAGTCAACGTATCTGTTAAACCATGTGGTGCTATGTAGAATATCAGAAGGGGAGGACAGAGTGGAACGTTGTTTTCTTATGGGAACGTGTCTGTAACTATTCCTAAACCATGTGACGGGATGGCGTTATTAACTTCTACTTAACACCCATCCCGGATCCGGGAGCATCCTCATCAGTAAAAGCTGACTAGCATATTCTAGCATAGCACCACAAGTAAATAATAGCATATAAATATAAGCATATATATATATATATAGCATATAAATATCATGAAATCACAAGTCCAATACAGCAAATGAAAGATAAACATCTTGTGAATCCAGCCATCATTTCCCAATTTTTAAACTGTTTTACAGTGAAAACACAATATGTATTTCTATTAGCTAACCACAATAGCAAAAGACTCAACCGCATATTTTCACCATTTTTCTACCGCATAGGTAGCTATCACAAAACCGACCAAATAGAGATATAATTAGTCACTAACCAAGAAACAACTTCATCAGATGACAGTCTTATAACATGTTATCCAATAAATGTATGTTTTGTTCGAAAATTTGCATATTTGAGGTATAAATCATAGTTTTACATTGCAGCTACCATCAAAAATATCACCAAAGCAGCCAGAATAATTACAGAGAGCAACGTGAAATACATAAATACTCATCATAAAACATTTATGAAAAATACATGGTGTACAGCAAATGAAAGATAAACATCTTATTAATCCAGCCAATATTTCCGATTTTTAAGTGTTTTACAGCGAAAACACAATATAGCATTATATTAGCTTACCACAATAGCCAAACACACAACCGCATTTATTCACCGCATAGATAGCATTCGCATTTAGCATTCGCAAAAACCAGCAAAAGATATAAAATTAAATCACTAACCTTGAACAACTTCATCAGATGACAGTCTTATCACATCAGGTTATACAATACACTTATGTTTTGTTCGAAAATGTGCATATTTAGAGCTGCAAATCGTGGTTATACATTGAATACGTAGCAACATTTCCCCAGAATGTCCAGAGATATTTTGGACACTCACCTAATCTGACCAAAGAACTCATCATAAACTTTACATAAAAAATACATGTTGGATAGCAAATGAAAGATACACTGGTTCTTAATGCAACCGCCGTGTTAGATTTTAAAAAATAACTTTACCATAACAAACAGCTTACGTTATAGCGAGACAGCGCCCGCCAAAACGCTGCATTATAGGACTCAACATTTTCCACAGAAATACGAAATAACATCATAAATTGTTTCTACTTTTGCTGAGCTTCCATCAGAATCTTGTACAAGGAGTCCTATGTCCAGAATAAATCGTTGTTTGGTTTTAGATTGTCCTTTTCTCCTGTTAAATTTGCTCCACAAGGCTAGCCAGTGTTGATGACGTTCCCAATTTCTCTCGACGCAGAGAACGGAAAACTCCAAAAGTCCCATTAAACGTTGAATAAACGTTGATGAAACTCGGTTGAAAAAACCTACTTTATGATGTTTTTCTAATATCTATCAAATAAAAACAGAGCCGGAGATATTAGCCGTGTATACCGAACGCTTATCACATGACAAAATGGAGGGACTTCCAGCGCCTAGGTAGAGAAAGGAAAATCTGGTCACGTCATTCCAAGAGCTCTTGTTCGACCTCAGATCAAGCTAGACACCCCATTCCACCTTCCACTGCCTGTTGACATCTAGTGGAAGGCGTATGCAGTGCATGCAAATCCATAAATATAAGGCAATTCAATAGGGAGGCCCTGGAACAGAGCGTCGTTTTCTGATTTTTCACTTCCTGTCTGGAAGTTTGCTGCAAAATGAGTTCTGTTTTACTCACAGATATAATTCAAACAGTTTTAGAAACTTGAGTGTTTTCTATCCAATATTAATAATAATATGCATATTGTACGGTCTAGAATAGAGTACGTGGCAGTTTAATTTGGGCACGATTTTTTCCAAAGTGAAAACAGCGCCCCCCTATTGAGAAAAGTAATGGGGAACCAGTTAGTTATCTCATACAATGTCTGTACGCCAGTCACTCCCTACTTTTCTCATAGGGGGAAGGAGTTTGGCCGTGTTTGGAACCATTGTATGTCCCCTCTGAGGTTGCCCTTATCTTGATTTTGTATATGACCTAAGAGGCTCACTGTCTTCAGTGAGTTTGTCCAGGTTTGGGAGTATCTAGGAAATGACAATTGATATTTGCCATTGGATGAGGTAATGTTTTGGTAGACAGTGAAGTATCAAGCATGAATTGAAACCTGGTCTTGGGAGATCAAACTGAACGATGATTTATAGCTGATGCTGTCTAGCGATAGGATACTCCTCTTTCGGGTAAAGGATTCTTTGTAAGTTGAGAGGGGTGTATCTTGGCTATAAATGAAACTAAGAATTGTTTTGTAAGCACTCTCAGAGAATTCATTTATAGACAGTGAATTGATCTGAGAGTCAAAAAAGGGCTTTGGTGAAGCTTATATTAAAGATGGAATATATAATTTAACTCTGACTTGTGTGTGGTTGGCTCTCTCTCTCTCTTTATTGAGTAATACAGGAAATTACCACGACATATGTTTGTCAAAAGAGAGATCAGGGTCCAGAGTAACGCCGAGGTCCTTCACAGTTTTATTTGAGACGACTGTATAACCATCAAGATTAATTGTCAGATCAAACAGAAGATCTCTCTGTTTCTTGGGACCTAGAACAAGCATCTCTGTTTTGTCCGAGTTTAAAAGTAGAACATTTTCCGCCATCCACTTCCTTATGTCTGAAACACAGGCTTCTAGCAAGGGCAATTTTGGGGCTTCACCATGTTTCATTGAAATGTACAGCTTTGTGTCATCCGCATAGCAGTGAAAGTTAACATTATGTTTCCGAATGACATCACCAAGAGGTCAAATATATAGTGAAAACAATAGTAGTCCTAAAATCGAGCCTTGTGGAACACCGCAATTTACAGTTGATTTGTCAGAGGACAAACCATCCACAGAGACAAACTGGATATCTTTCCGACAGATAAGATCTAAACCAGGCCAGAACTTGTCCATGTAGACCAATCCAATCTCTCAAAAAGAATGTGGTGATCGATGGTATCGAAAGCAGCACTAAGGTCTAGGAGCACGAGGACAGATGCAGAGCCTCGGTCTGACGCCATTATAAGGTAATTTACCACCTTTACAAGTGCAGTCTCTAAAACCAAACTGAAGCATTTCGTATACATTGTTTGTCTTCAGGAAGGCAGTGAGTTGTTGCGGCAACAGCCTTTTCTACATTTTTTGAGAGGAAGATTCGATATAGGCCCATTGTTTTGTTTTTTTCTGGGTCAAGGTTTGGCTTTTTCAAGAAAGGCTTTATTACTGCCACTTTTAGTGAGTTTGGTACACATCCGGTGGATAGAGAGCCGTTTATTATGTTCAACATAGGAGGGCCGAGCACAGGAAGCAGCTCCTTCAGTAGTTTAGTTGGAATAGGGTCCGGTATGCAGCTTGAAGGTTTAGAGGCCATGACTGTTTTCATCAATGTGTCAAGAGATATAGAACTAAAACACTTGAGCGTCTCCCTTGATCCAAGGTCCTGGCAGAGTTGTGCAGACTCAGAACAACTGAGCTTTGGAGGAGTCCGTAATTTGCTTTCTAATGATCATGATCATTTCCTCAAAGAAGTTCATGAATTTATTACTGCTGAAGTGAAAGCCATCCTCACTTGGGGAATGCTGCTTTTTAGTTAGCTTTGCGAAATAATCAAAAATAAATGTAGGATTGTTCTTATTTTCTTCAAACAAGTTGGAAAAATAGGATGAAAGAGCAGCAGTGATACCATCAATAATACCAATAATAATATAATCAGTCACACCAGTCTGTAATGCATTATGAAAACATTTACACATGTATACAGTCAGTTAACCTCTAACGAGTCACAAACCCGGATCCGGGACCCATCAAAAAAGCTGACTAGCATAGCCTAGCCTAAAGCGACAGAGATATCATATAATAAAATGTTCATGAAATCACAAGTCCAAGACACCAATTGAAAGATAAACATCTTGTGAATCCAGCCATCATTTCCGATTTTTAAAATGTTTTACAGGGAAGACACAATATGTATTTATATTAGCTAACCACAATAGCAAAAGACCCAACTTTTTTTTTTCACCATTTTTTTACTGCATAGGTAGCTATCACAAATTCGACCAAATAAAGATATAAATAGTCACTAACCAAGAAACAACTTCATCAGATGACAGTCTTATAACAGATTTATTGTATAGCATATGTTTTGTTAGAAAAATGTGCATATTTCAGGTATAAATCACAGTTTTACATTGCAGCTGCAATCTGAAATAGCGCCGAAGCAGCCAGAATAATTACAGAGACCAACGTCAAATACCTAAATACTCATCATAAAACATTTCTGAAAATATATGGTGTACAGCAAATTAAAGACAAACATCTTGTGAATCCAGCCAATATTTCCGATTTTTTAAGTGTTTTACAGCGAAAACACAATATAGCATTATATTAGCTTACCACAATAGCCAGAAACACAAGCCATTTACCAGCAGCAAAGGTTAGCGATCGTAACAAACCAGCAAAAAATATATAATTTTTGACTAACCTTCATAAACTTCATCAGATGACAGTCCTGTAACATCATATTACACAATACATATAGGGTTTGTTCGAAAATGTGCATATTTAGCGGCACAAATCGTGGTTATACAATGTGAATAGTAGCCAAACTTCAAACAATCTGTCCGGCGCCATCTTGGAGAGGCACCTAATCTAATCAATAACTAATCATAAACTTGACTAAAAAATACAGGTTGGACAGCAAATTAAAGATACATTAGTTCTTAATGCAACCGCTGTGTTAGATTTTTTTTAAATGAACGTTACTACAACATACAGCGTTACAGCGAGACCGTGCCGAAATTAATGGCGGAATTATTGTTTAACATTTTTCAACAGAAATACGAATTAACATCATAAATAGTTCTTACTATTTGATGAGCTTCCATCAGAATCTTGGGCAAGTTGTCCTTTGTCCATAATAATCGTTGCTCGGCTGTAGAATGTCGTCTTCAACCGTGTAATTAGCAGCAAACATTATCTATGTGGCGCAGACGTGTCCAACTTTTCATAACGCAGCACAAAGAAAATTCCGAAAATCGCAATATACTCATATAAACTGATATAACTCGGTTTAACTTTTATTTGGTACTCATCCCGGATCCGGGAGCACCCCCCACAGTAAAAAAGCTGACTAGCATAGCCTAGCATAGCGTCACAAGTAAATACAAGCATCTAAATATCATTAAATCACAAGTCCAAGACACCAGATGAAAGATACAGATCTTGTGAATCCAGCCATCATTTCTGATTTTTAAAATGTTTTACAGGGAAGACACAATATGTAGATCTATTAGCTAACCACGTTAGCAAAAGACACCACTTTTTTTACTCCACCAGTTTTTTACTCCATCAGTAGCTATCACTAATTCGACTAAATAAAGATATATATAGCCACTAACCAAGAAACAACTTCATAAGATGACAGTCTGATAACATATTTATGGTATAGGATATGTTTTTTTAGAAAAATGTGCATTTTTCAGGTATAAATCACATTTCTACATTGCAGCTGCAATCTGAAATAGCGTTGGAAGCAGCCGGAATAATTACAGAGACCGACGTCAATTACCAAAATACTCATCCTAAAACATTTCTGAAAAATACACAGCATACAGCAATCGAAAGACACAGATCTTGTGAATCCAGACAATGTTTCAGATTTTCTAAGTGTTTTACAGCGAAAACACAATATATCGTTATATTAGCATACCACATGAGCTAACATCACCCCAGCATTGAATCAAGCCAAAAGGGTCGATAACGTTATCGCCACCAAAATATATTAATTTATATTATATTATTATATTAATTTAAAATAATTAATTTTTTCACTAACCTTCTCAGAATTCTTCAGATGACAGTCCTGTAACATCATATTACACAATGCATATAGCTTTTGTTCGAAAATGTGCATATTTAGCAGCATAAATCGTGGTTATACAATGTAATCTGTAAAAACATTGCATGCATTCTGGCCGGCGCCATCTTGGAGAAGCGCCTATTATAATAAAAAAACTATTCATAAACTTGACTAAAAAATATAAGTTGGACACCAATTGAAAGATAAATTAGTTCTTAATGCAATTGCTGTGTTAGATTTTTTAAATTAACGTTACTAGACATATACAGTGGGGAGAACAAGTATTTGATACACTGCCGATTTGGCAGGTTTTCCTACTTACAAAGCATGTAGAGGTCTGTAATATTTATCATAGGTACACTTCAACTGTGAGAGACGGAATCTAAAACAAAAATCCAGAAAATCACATTGTATGATTTTTAAGTAATTAATTTGCATTTTATTGCAAGACATAAGTATTTGATCACCTTCCAACCAGTAAGAATTCCGGCTCTCACAGACCTGTTAGTTTTTCTTTAAGAAGCCCTCCTGTTCTCCACTCATTACCTGTATTAACTGCACCTGTTTGAACTCGTTACCTGTATAAAAGACACCTGTCCACACACTCAATCAAACAGACTCCAACCTCTCCACAATGGCCAAGACCAGAGAGCTGTGTAAGGACATCAGGGATAAAATTGTAGACCTGCACAAGGCTGGGATGGGCTACAGGACAATAGGCAAGCAGCTTGGTGAGAAGGCAACAACTGTTGGCGCAATTATTAGAAAATGAAAGAAGTTCAAGATGACGGTCAATCATCCTCGGTCTGGGGCTCCATGCAAGATCTCACCTCGTGGGGCATCAATGATCATGAGGAAGGTGAGGGATCAGCCCAGAACTACACGGCAGGACCTGGTCAATGACCTGAAGAGAGCTGGGACCACAGTCTCAAAGAAAACCATTAGTAACACACTATGCCGTCATGGATTAAAATACTGCAGCGCACGCAAGGTCCCCCTGCTCAAGCCAGGGCATGTCCAGGCCCGTCTGAAGTTTGCCAATGACCATCTGGATGATCCAGAGGAAGAATGGGAGAAGGTCATGTGGTCTGATGAGACAAAAATTGAGCTTTTTGGTCTAAACTCCACTCGACGTGTTTGGAGGAAGAAGAAGGATGAGTACAACCCCAAGAACACCATCCCAACCGTGAAGCGTGGAGGTGGAAACATCATTCTTTGGGGATGCTTTTCTGCAAAGGGGACAGGACGACTGCACCGTATTGAGGGGAGGATGGATGGGGCCATGTATCGCGAGATCTTGGCCAACGACCTCCTTCCCTCAGTAAGAGCATTGAAGATGGGTCGTGGCTGGGTCTTCCAGCATGACAACGACCCGAAACACACAGCCAGGGAAACTAAGGAGTGGCTCCGTAAGAAGCATCTCAAGGTCCTGGAGTGGCCTAGCCAGTCTCCAGACCTGAACCCAATAGAAAATCTTTGGAGGGAGCTGAAAGTCCGTATTGCCCAGCGACAGCCCCGAAACCTGAAGGATCTGGAGAAGGTCTGTATGGAGGAGTGGGACAAAATCCCTGCTGCAGTGTGTGCAAACCTGGTCAAGAACTCCAGGAAACGTATGATCTCTGTAATTGCAAACAAAGGTTTCTGTACCAAATATTAAGTTCTGCTTTTCTGATGTATCAAATACTTATGTCATGCAATAAAATGCAAATTAATTACTTAAAAATCATACAATGTGATTTTCTGGATTTTTGTTTTAGATTCCGTGTCTCACAGTTGAAGTGTACCTATGATAAATATTACAGACCTCTACATGCTTTGTAAGTAGGAAAACCTGCCAAATCGGCAGTGTATCAAATACTTGTTCTCCCCACTGTATTGTGCGTTGCAGCCAGACCAGTGCCTGCAAACATGGTGATCAAACACTATTACATTTTTCCACATAAATACGGAATAACATCATAAATAGTTCTTACTTTTGGACGAGCTTCCATCAGTATCTTGGGCAATGTGTCCTTTGTCCAAAAGAATCGTTGCTTTGTTGTAAAACGACCTCCTCAACTTCAGAACTAGCAGCTAACGACACACACATGTCCAAATCTTCAAACGAAATACTAAGGAAATTCAGAAAAATAGCAATATACTCGCATAAACTGATATAAATCGGTTTCAAATAACTTCGTTATGATGTTTCTAACACTTATAATGAATTAAATCACAGACGGATATATCTTTGGTCAATAAAGAGTGCTTTTGAGCATGCAATTCTGATGTCCCTTCTGCGTCCTGGCGAGCGGTCGAAAGGAAGGGACACGTCACTCCATCCCCTTTTATAAACTCTGAGAAACACGTAGCCCATTCCACTTCTCATTGGTTACTGACATCCAGGGGAAGGCGGGTGCAGTTCATTTCCAGCCATAGGATATACACAGACTTTTAAACTGAACCCAGATCAGAGCTTAGTTTTCAGAGCTTCGCAAGTCATGTCAGGATTTTCCCTGTAGATTGAGTTCTGGTTCACCCACAGACATAATTCCAACGGTTTTAGAAACTAGAGATTGTTTTCTATCCAATAGTAATAATAATATGCATATTGTACGAGCAAGAATTGAGAACGAGGCAGTTTAATTTGGAGAGGAAAAAAAAGAAGAAGTGCTAACAGCACCCCCTATTGACAAAAGGTTTTAATATAACTACGTTATGATGTTTCTAACACCTATATCGAATAAAATCAGAGCCGGATATATCTAACGCCGATAACGTGAGCTTTTCAGAATGCCATCCTGAGGTCTGCTTTGCGCCATGACGAACGTTGAAAAGAGTGCACCCCTTGTTCCAAGAGCCTTTATAAGGCCTCAGATCTACCTAGCAACACCATTCAAATTCTCACTGCTTACTGACATCTAGGGGAAATCGTATGCAGTGCATGTCGACCAATAGAATAATTGCAAATGAATTAACTGACCCTGGAACAGAGTGCCCGATTTCAGATTTCTCACTTCCTGACAGGAAGTTTGCTCCAACTTGAGTTCTGTTTTACTCACAGATATAATTCAAACGGTTTTAGAAACTAGAGAGTGTTTTCTATCCAATAGTAATAATAATATGCATATTGTACGAGCAAGAATTGAGTATGAGGCAGTTTAATTTGGGAACGTTTTTTTACAAAGTGAAAACAGCGCCCCCATATTGACAAGAAGTTTTAAGAGAATAAATGATTATAATTTATACTTTAAAACAGTCCTACAATACTGTAGTCATTAAAACAGACGTAATATTAATATCCTCTGTGTTATTTCTTCATTCAGATGAGCTTGCTGTGACTTGCCAACGTGAACTCAAATCTAATCTAAAGAAGAAGTTTCAATGTGTATTTGAGGGGATCGCTAAACAAGGAAACCCAACACTTCTCAATAAGATCTACACAGAGCTCTACATCACAGAGGGTGGAACAGGAGAGGTCAATAATGAACATGAGCTGAGACAGATTGAGACAACAACCAGGAAACAAGCAAGACCAGAGACTGCAATCAAATGTAACGACATCTTCAAACCCTTAACTGGACAAGACAAACATATCAGAACTGTGCTGACAAAGGGAGTCGCTGGCATTGGAAAAACAGTCTCTGTGCAGAAGTTCATTCTGGACTGGGCTGAAGAAAAAGCAAATCAGGATGTCCAATTTGTATTTTCATTCCCTTTTCGGGAGCTGAATTTGATGAAAGAGGACAAACACACTTTCATTGAACTTCTCAATCACTTCTCAATGGAAACCAAACAATCAGGAATCTCCAACTACAACAAGTACAAAGTTCTGTTCATATTTGATGGTCTGGATGAGTGCCGACTGCCCCTAGACTTCCAGAAGAACAAGATCTGTTGGGACGTCACAGAGTCAACCTCAGTTGATGTTCTGCTGACAAATCTCTTCAAGGGAAATCTGCTTCCCTCTGCTCTCCTCTGGATAACTACCCGACCTGCAGCAGCCAATAAGATCCCTTCAGGGTGTGTTGACCAGGTGACAGAGGTACGAGGGTTCAATGACCCACAGAAGGAGGAGTACTTCAGGAAGAGATTCAGTGATGAGGACATGGCCGGCAGAATCATCTCACATATAAAGACATCAAGGAGCCTCCACATCATGTGCCACATTCCAGTCTTCTGTTGGATTTCTGCAATAGTCCTTGGACACATGCTGAAACATAAGAGAGAAGAGATGCCCAAGACTCTGACTGAGATGTACACACACCTTGTGGTGTTTCATACCAAACAGAAGAATGAAAAGTATCTTGGGAAAGAAGAGACAGGTCCACACTGGAATAAAGAGAGCATTCTGTCACTGGGAAAACTGGCTTTTCAGCAGCTTGTGAATGGCAATCTGATTTTCTATGAAGAAGACCTGAAAGAGGCTGGCATTGATGTCAATGAAGCCTCAGTGTACTCAGGATTGTGCACACAGCTGTTTAAAGAGGAATGTGTGCTGTACCAGGACAAGGTGTACTGCTTTGTTCATCTGAGCATTCAGGAGTTTCTGGCTGCTGTATATGTGTTCCTCTCATTCATCAACAACAATGAGAATCTAATGGACAAACTGCAATCAACGTCCAGGAACTTTTCTGTGAGGATCAAACAAAGGCGTAAAGTTACTTTCTACAAGAGTGCTGTGGATAAAGCCTTACAAAGTGAGACGGGAAACCTGGACCTTTTCCTCCGCTTCCTTCTGGGCCTCTCACTGGAGTCCAATCAGAAGCACTTACAAGGTCTACTGACAAAGACAAGAAGCAGCTCAAAGAGCCATGAAGAAACAGTCAAGTACATCAAGGAGAAGATCGGGGAGAATCCCTCTCCAGAGAGGAGCATCAATCTGTTCCACTGTCTGAATGAACTGAATGACCATTCTCTAGTGGAGGAGATCCAAAGCTACCTGAGCTCAGGAAGTCTCTCAAAACCCAACCTGTCACCTGCACAGTGGTCAGCTCTGGTCTTTGTGTTGCTGACTTCAGAAAAGGAGCTGGATGTGTTTGACCTGAAGAAATACTCCAGATCAGAGGAAGGTCTTCTGAGGCTGCTGCCAGTGGTCAAAGCCTCCAGAGCTGTTCTGTGAGTAAATAAAATGACATATAAGAACTAATCATCAGGAAGCAATATTAAGTTTAGAGAAAAATATGTATTATAATATGTATATAATATTATATTGAAAAACATATTGAATAAATGCATTGATGTTCACATTAGTATAACATTATGACCATACAATTCTAGGAGACAGAAGATGAATCTATATGTTGTTTGGGAGAATAAACCAAATGCATCTGCCATTGTCCTTCTACACTACTGGTGTTAAATTAACAATATGTTTGAAGTCATCATGATCTCTTTGTCAGGCTGTCAGGCTGTGGAGTCACAGAGGAAGGCTGTTCTTCTCTGGTCTCAGCTCTGGAGTCAAACCCCTCACACCTGAGAGAGCTGGATCTGAGTAACAATGACCTGAAGGATTCAGGAGTGAAGCTGCTCTCTGCTGGACTGGGGAATCCCCACTGTAAACTGGAGACTCTGAGGTCAGTATTCCTGTAGTTGGTCAACAGGTGATAACTGTTCACCAGATCCACATGTGTTTACCAGACACACATAGTCCACACCATATGTGTTTGGACAGTAAAGCTTACAGTTTTAAATTTGGTGCTCCAGCATTTTGGATTTGAGATATAATGTTTCATATTAGATGAGAGTACAGAATGTCACCTTTTATTTGATTTTATTTTCATACCTGTCTGTGTTACTGTTTAAAAATGAAAGCACTTTCTGTACGTAGTTCTCCCATTTGAAAAAAGTTGTAATTATTCGTACATATTCAGTTATAGTTTATTAAAGTAGTCATAAGTAAAAAGTCTAGTATTTGGTCCCATATTCCATACCTGCAGTGATTACATCAAGCTTGTGATTCTACAAACTTGTTGAATGTATTTGCAGTTTGTCTTGGTTGTGTTTTGGATGATGTTTTTCCTAATAGAAACTGAACATTCTACATTCACGTGGAATGAATCATGAATAATGACGAATAACAAAGTTATAGAGGCACAAAGATCAGAATAAATGCTAATCTCCCCTGTTATTGGTAATGGTGAGAGGTTAGCATGTTTTGTTGTATCCTCTGTTATTGGTAATGGTGAGAGGTTAGCATGTTTTGTTGTAGCCTCTGTTATTGGTAATGGTGAGAGGTTAGCATGTTTTGTTGTAACCTTTGTTATTGGTAATGGTGAGAGGTTAGCATGTTTTGTTGTAGCCTCTGTTATTGGTAATGGTGAGAGGTTAGCATGTTTTGTTGTAGTCTCTGTTATTGGTAATGGTGAGAGGTTAGCATGTTTTGTTGTAGTCTCTGTTATTGGTAATGGTGAGAGGTTAGCATGTTTTGTTGTAGCCTCTGTTATTGGTAATGGTGAGAGGTTAGCATGTTTTGTTGTAGTCTTTGTTATTGGTAATGGTGAGAGGTTAGCATGTTTTGTTGTAGACTCTGTTATTGGTAATGGTGAGAGGTTAGCATGTTTTGTTGTAGTCTCTGTTATTGGTAATGGTGAGAGGTTAGCATGTTTTGTTGTAGACTCTGTTATTGGTAATGGTGAGAGGTTAGCATGTTTTGTTGTATCCTCTGTTATTGGTAATGGTGATAGGTTAGCATGTTTTGTTGTAGCCTCTGTTATTGGTAATGGTGAGAGGTTAGCATGTTTTGTTGTATCCTCTGTTATTGGTAATGGTGATAGGTTAGCATGTTTTGTTGTAGCCTCTGTTATTGGTAATGGTGAGAGGTTAGCATGTTTTGTTGTAGTCTCTGTTATTGGTAATGGTGAGAGGTTAGCATGTTTTGTTGTAGTCTCTGTTATTGGTAATGGTGAGAGGTTAGCATGTTTTGTTGTAGCCTCTGTTATTGGTAATGGTGTGGAAATACGACCATGTATTGTGGAAATACGGTTTAGTAAACGTTGTTCAACTGGATCATAGTCGTTGTGTCATTTTAAGTTAACATTGGTAGCAGAGGATGGCTAATAACTACAATGTGCCACCTCGCTTCCACGAGAAGAGGTTGTATGAAAGTTGGAAAAATGAACTTGGAATCTGGACACTGGTTACTAATCTGGACACTGGTTACTAATCTGGACACTGGTTACTAATCTGGACCAGAAAAAGCACTTGGGTGGTATTATCGCTGGAAGGAAGAGCGAGAGATACAGCACTGGAAATATCCCTGGAGGATTTGAACAAGGATGACGGAATGGGAAAGTTGATCAGAGAACTGGATTCTGTGTTTCTTAAAGAAGAGACATATTCACACTTTGACAGTGTTACTAGACATTTAATTTGCCTTGACCGACAACATAATTGATTTTGAACAGAGGTACAATAAGATGTGCAAGTACCACATGGTTCTCCATGATGCAGTGTTAGCTTTCAAGTTGCTAGATACTGTCTGTCTGGATGGTAGTTAGCAACAGTTGGCTTTTGACTGTGCTGACTTTTGCGTCAATGAAGTCGGCACTAAACATTTTGGGTGAAAAGACGTCTGTTGCGCCAATGCAAGTGAGTGACGCAGCATATTACACTGAGCAGCAGAGAAAAGGCTCCAACAAGTCACGTTCTCAAGACAACCAGAAGAGGGCGCCATTGCCCGGCACAAATCCACTGGACAGGTATGGAAGGAGATCAACATGTGCTATTTGTCAAAGCACCACTGGGTTAAAGACTGTCCTCATTAAAATGAACAAGTTAAACTAACAGAGGAACATATAAACACAGAGATTGAGCAACAAAACATCAAACGAATCTGCTTCTGATACTGAGATCTTTATAGTTGAATCCTTAGGATCTGCTGTGATTGATACTGAGATCTTTATAGTTGAATCCTTAGGATCTGCTGTGATTGATACTGAGATCTGTATAGTTGAATCCTTATGATCTGCTGTGATTGATACTGAGATCTTTATAGTTGAATCCTTAGGATCTGCTGTGATTGATACTGATATCTTTATAGTTGAATCCTTAGGATCTGCTGTGATTGATACTGAGATCTTTATAGTTGAATCCTTAGGATCTGCTGTGATTGATACTGAGATCTTTATAGTTGAATCCTTAGGATCTGCTGTGATTGATACTGAGATCTTTATAGTTGAATCCTTAGGATCTGCTGTGATTGATACTGAGATCTGTATAGTTGAATCCTTAGGATCTGCTGTGATTGATACTGCATGTAAAACACACAGTGTGTGGTGAAAAATGGCTTGATAGCTGTGTCAGTGAACTAAATATGAAAGAAGTACAAAATACGATTGACACACCAAACAACAGAGCTTTCAAATTTGTAGATGGGAGAACCGTCCATTCTACCAAGAGAGTCAAGATACCAGCAAAATGTGTCAGACTAAGTGTCACATTGAAACAGAGGTGGCCCCTACAGATATCCCCTTACTATTAAGCAAAGCTTCCCTCAAGAAGGCTGTACTAGACATAAAACATGACAAGGCAGTGATGTTTAAACAATCAGTGACCCTTGAACTTACTACCTCAGGGCACTATTGTGTAAACATTTTAGACAAAGACATTACACAGAGTCCATGTAAAAATGAGATTCTAACGGACACAGAGCACATGGAGATTCTGACAGCACAGAGAACATGAACACAAAGGAAAAAAACAAAGTATTGTTAACTTCACAACCAGTCTGGACATGCTACAGTTGACAGACTTCAGAAATGACTCAGAAGTTCTGGGAATAATGATGAGAGTGTTTCCATTCTACAGCAGATAGTTAACAGTTGTGAGACATTCCAGAAATACAGCAAACCAGCGGTTTGTCACTGGCTTCCAAGTACAATGAAACAGTGGCTGTATATCTACATGAGCCTGGACCAAGTGTGTGGTATCTTCACATCATCCACCACTTCACACGCTTCAGTGCTGGAAGCATTGTGAATACAAAGAAACACAGTGAAATGGTCAAGCACTTCATTCATTCCTGGATAAGTGTGCATGGCCCGACCCAGAAATTATACAGTGACAATGGAGGAGAATTCAAAAATAATGAAATAAGAGAAATGGCAGAGAACTTCAACATGGAAGTAAAGACAACTGCTGCATACAGTCCATGGAGAAATGGACTTGTGGAGAGACACAATCAAACACACAGAGATTATGCTGAAAGTGAAGCAAGACAATGGATGTGACTGGAAAACAGCCCTAGATTGGTCTTTGATGGCAAAAAAACTCAATGCACAAAGTTCATAGTTACAGCCCATAGCAACTAGTGTTGGGGCAGAACCCTAATCTTCCCTCTGTACTGGTTGACAAGCCAGCAGCACTGGAAGGGACCAGTGAAAAACAGAATGACATTCAAAATGATGATGTACTTGAAACAAAGGATGTGTCATTTGACTCAGCTAAACTAGATGAGCTCAGTAATTGGAGGAAAAATTGAGTGTTTGAGGAAGTCAAAGACATTGGCCAAAAATGTGTCTCAACAAGGTGGGTGTGTCCCTTAAAGAACTGGAATAGTGCCAAAAGCACGTTGTGGTGGAATTATTGTAATCAAAAGGAGAGGCTTAGGATACCTGGAGGTGATCACTGAGAACTCAACCAGCTGGTCGGTAATCACCCCTGGAGGTGATCACTGAGAACTCAACCAGCTGGTCGGTAATCACCCCTGGAGGTGATCACTGAGAACTCAACCAGCTGGTCAGTAATCACCCCTGGAGGTGATCACTGAGAACTCAACCAGCTGGTCAGTAATCACCCCTGGAGGTGATCACTGAGAACTCAACCAGCTGGTCAGTAATCACCCCTGGAGGTGATCACTGAGAACTCAACCAGCTGGTCGGTAATCACCCCTGGAGGTGATCACTGAGAACTCAACCAGCTGGTCGGTAATCACCCCTGGAGGTGATCACTGAGAACTCAACCAGCTGGTCGGTAATCCCCCCTGGAGGTGATCACTGAGAACTCAACCAGCTGGTCGGTAATCACCCCTGGAGGTGATCACTGAGAACTCAACCAGCTGGTCAGTAATCCCCCCTGGAGGTGATCACTGAGAACTCAACCAGCTGGTCGGTAATCACCCCTGGAGGTGATCACTGAGAACTCAACCAGCTGGTCGGTAATCACCTCTGGAGGTGATCACTGAGAACTCAACCAGATGGTCAGTAATCCCCCCTGGAGGTGATCACTGAGAACTCAACCAGCTGGTCGGTAATCACCCCTGGAGGTGATCACTGAGAACTCAACCAGCTGGTCAGTAATCACCTCTGGAGGTGATCAATGAGAACTCAACCAGCTGGTCAGTAATCACCCCTGGAGGTGATCACTGAGAACTCAACCAGCTGGTCAGTAACCACCCCTGGAGGTGATCACTGAGAACTCAACCAGCTGGTCGGTAATCACCCCTGGAGGTGATCACTGAGAACTCAACCAGCTGGTCGGTAATCACCCCTGGAGGTGATCACTGAGAACTCAACCAGCTGGTCAGTAATCACCCCTGGAGGTGATCACTGAGAACTCAACCAGCTGGTCGGTAACCACCCCTGGAGGTGACCACTGAGAACTCAACCAGCTGGTCGGTAATCACCCCTGGAGGTGATCACTGAGAACTCAACCAGCTGGTCGGTAATCACCCCTGGAGGTGATCACTGAGAACTCAACCAGCTGGTCGGTAATCACCCCTGGAGGTGATCACTGAGAACTCAACCAGCTGGTCGGTAATCACCCCTGGAGGTGATCACTGAGAACTCAACCAGCTGGTCAGTAATCACCCCTGGAGGTGATCACTGAGAACTCAACCAGCTGGTTGGTAATCACCCCTGGAGGTGATCACTGAGAACTCAACCAGCTGGTTGGTAATCACCCCTGGAGGTGATCACTGAGAACTCAACCAGCTGGTTGGTAATCACCCCTGGAGGTGATCACTGAGAACTCAACCAGCTGGTCGGTAATCACCCCTGGAGGTGATCACTGAGAACTCAACCAGCTGGTCGGTAATCACCCCTGGAGGTGATCACTGAGAACTCAACCAGCTGGTCGGTAATCACCCCTGGAGGTGATCACTGAGAACTCAACCAGCTGGTCAGTAATCACCCCTGGAGGTGATCACTGAGAACTCAACCAGCTGGTCAGTTATCCCCCCTGGAGGTGATCACTGAGAACTCAACCAGCTGGTCAGTAATCACCCCTGGAGGTGATCACTGAGAACTCAACCAGCTGGTCAGTAATCCCCCCTGGAGGTGATCACTGAGAACTCAACCAGCTGGTCAGTAATCACCCCTGGAGGTGATCACTGAGAACTCAACCAGCTGGTCGGTCATCACCCCTGGAGGTGATCACTGAGAACTCAACCAGCTGGTCGGTAACCACCCCTGGAGGTGATCACTGAGAACTCAACCAGCTGGTCGGTAATCACCCCTGGAGGTGATCACTGAGAACTCAACCAGCTGGTTGGTAATCACCCCTGGTGGTGATCACTGAGAACTCAACCAGCTGGTCGGTAATCACCCCTGGAGGTGATCACTGAGAACTCAACCAGCTGGTTGGTAATCACCCCTGGAGGTGATCACTGAGAACTCAACCAGCTGGTCGGTAATCACCCCTGGAGGTGATCACTGAGAACTCAAACAGCTGGTTGGTAATCACCCCTGGAGGTGATCACTGAGAACTCAACCAGCTGGTCGGTAATCACCCCTGGAGGTGATCACTGAGAACTCAACCAGCTGGTCGGTAATCACCCCTGGAGGTGATCACTGAGAACTCAACCAGCTGGTCGGTAATCACCCCTGGAGGTGATCACTGAGAACTCAACCAGCTGGTCAGTAATCACCCCTGGAGGTGATCACTGAGAACTCAACCAGCTGGTCAGTTATCCCCCCTGGAGGTGATCACTGAGAACTCAACCAGCTGGTCAGTAATCACCCCTGGAGGTGATCACTGAGAACTCAACCAGCTGGTCAGTAATCCCCCCTGGAGGTGATCACTGAGAACTCAACCAGCTGGTCAGTAATCACCCCTGGAGGTGATCACTGAGAACTCAACCAGCTGGTCGGTCATCACCCCTGGAGGTGATCACTGAGAACTCAACCAGCTGGTCGGTAACCACCCCTGGAGGTGATCACTGAGAACTCAACCAGCTGGTCGGTCATCACCCCTGGAGGTGATCACTGAGAACTCAACCAGCTGGTCGGTCATCACCCCTGGAGGTGATCACTGAGAACTCAACCAGCTGGTCAGTAATCACCCCTGGAGGTGATCACTGAGAACTCAACCAGCTGGTCGGTCATCACCCCTGGAGGCGATCACTGAGAACTCAACCAGCTGGTCGGTAATCACCCCTGGAGGTGATCACTGAGAACTCAACTAGCTGGTTGGTAATCACCCCTGGAGGGGATCACTGAGAACTCAACCAGCTGGTCAGTAATCACCCCTGGAGGTGATCACTGAGAACTCAACCAGCTGGTCGGTAACCACCCCTGGAGGTGATCACTGAGAACTCAACCAGCTGGTCGGTAACCACCCCTGGAGGTGATCACTGAGAACTCAACCAGCTGGTCAGTAATCACCCCTGGTCAGTAATCACCCCTGGAGGTGATCACTGAGAACTCAACCAGCTGGTCGGTAACCACCCCTGGAGGTGATCACTGAGAACTCAATCAGCTGGTCAGTAATCACCCCTGGAGGTGATCACTGAGAACTCAATCAGCTGGTCAGTAATCACCCCTGGAGGTGATCACTGAGAACTCAACCAGCTGGTCAGTAATCACCCCTGGAGGCGATCACTGAGAACTCAACCAGCTGGTCAGTAATCACCCCTGGAGGTGATCACTGAGAACTCAACCAGCTGGTCGGTCATCACCCCTGGAGGCGATCACTGAGAACTCAACGAGCTGGTCGGTAATCACCCCTGGAGGTGATCACTGAGAACTCAACCAGCTGGTCGGTAATCACCCCTGGAGGTGATCACTGAGAACTCAACCAGCTGGTCAGTAATCACCCCTGGAGGTGATCACTGAGAACTCAACCAGCTGGTCAGTAATCACCCCTGGAGGTGATCACTGAGAACTCAACCAGCTGGTCAGTAATCACCCCTGGAGGTGATCACTGAGAACTCAACCAGCTGGTCGGTCATCACCCCTGGAGGCGATCACTGAGAACTCAACCAGCTGGTCAGTAATCACCCCTGGAGGTGATCACTGAGAACTCAACCAGCTGGTCAGTAATCACCCCTGGAGGTGATCACTGAGAACTCAACCAGCTGGTTTGAGCAACAGCATTTTATAGCAAAGTCCATCCTCCTTCAGTTTACATGACACAGGACAGATGTATGGAATGGGTCACAAGGTTAAGATCTGTATCAAAGATACCTATAATTCACAGCAGACAGTATCTGCTGTAAAAACTGTTCTCATTGTGTAGAGACCAGGGTCTGGCCCTGGGGTCATCTCTCCCTGGTACCGAACAGAAACATTAACTCATGCTCTGGAATGCGGTCTCTTCAGGTTTCATCACCCAAAAGACGTCATGAATCTCCTGTCAGTGTTAAATCTCCCAGAGGCCCATCCTCAGTGGAACACAGATGAGCGTTCTAACAACCCCTTATTCTGTTGCAGAAAACAACCATTTGATGCAATTAAAATATTATAACATTATCTTGTAATTTTCACCATAACGTCTAGTGGCTAGAGGTTTAGAGGAGCTGGCTGCTAAACAACTCCCAAAAGACTCATCTAGTGGATAGAGGTTTAGAGGAGCTGGCTGCTAAACTTTCACGAGCCTCTACCCCGGGTCCGGGAGCACCCCCCACCCCCCCCACACACTAATTAGCATAGCTAGCATAGCTTCAAAAGTAGATAGTAGCATCTAAATATCATTAAATCACAAGTCCAAGACACCAGATGAAAGATACAGATCTTGTGAATAAAGCCACCATTTCAGATTTTTAAAATGTTTTACAGGGAAGACAAAATATGTAAATCTATTAGCTAAACACGTTAGCAAAATACACCACTATTCTAACTCCATCAGTTTCTTACTCCTTCAGGTGCTATCACCAATTCGGCTCAACTAAGATATTGATATCCACTAACCAAGAAAAAACCTCTTCAGATGACAGTCTGATAACATATTCATGGTATAGGATAGTTTTTGTTAGAAAAAAGTGCATATTTCAGGTAGAAATCACAGTTTACAATTGCACCCACCATCACAAATCGACTAGAATTACTAGATAGAGCAACGTGTATGACCAATTTACTCATCATAAAACATTTCATAAAAATAGACAAAGCATAGCAATGGAAAGACCCAGTTCTTGTGATTTCAGACCATATTTCAGATTTTCTAAGCGTTTTTCAGCGAAAACACAATAAATCGATAAGTTAGCATACCACATGTGCAAACGTTACCAGAGCATCGATTCCAGCCAAAGAGCGCTATAACGTAATCACCGCCAAAATATATTAATTTTTTCACTAACCTTCTCAGAATTCTTCCGATGACACTCCTGTAACATCATTTTACAATATACATATACAGTTTGTTCGAAAAGGTGCATATTTAGCCATACAAAACCGTGGTTACACAATAAAAATACTAGGAAATCAAGCCTCAATATGTCTGACGTCATCTATCAGAGTGATCTAGTTTAATTGAAAGCTAATCATATACTTGACTAAAAAATACAGGGTTGACAGCAATCGAAAGACAAATTAGTTCTTAATGCAACCGCTGATTTACATTTTTAAAATTATCCTTACTTTTCAATACAGGGTTGGCCAAGTGAAGCTATACCAAACAAAATGGCGAAATATGCGTTTAAAATATTTCGACAAACACGATTTATCATATTAAATATTGCTTACTTTGAGCTGTTCTTCCATCAGATTCTTGGGCAATGTATCCTTTCTATGTTATAAACGTCTTTTGGTCGATAGATGTCCTCTGTCCTTCGAAATGTCCACCACCAACGACCGACACCCTAAAACGTGTCCAAACTTTCAGAGTGCACAACAAAGAAATTCCTCAAAATCGCACTAAACGGATATAAATTGATATAAAACGGTTCAAATTAACTACATTATGATGTTTTTAACAACTATAACGACTGAAAACATGACCGGAGAAATATTGCTGGTTAGAAAACGATTTGGAACGAGGCAGGTCCGATGGCCTTGACGCTTCAGGCGCACGTTGAGAAAGGGGGGTCTCTGTACATTTTCGTCTTTTATAATGGCTGTGAATGTCCCATCGATTTCATTGAAAACGTGATGACGTACAGACACCCAGAGGAAGACGTAGGCAGTGTCGGTTTCTTCATAGCATTCACTGTCGCCTTATAAACAGACCCCAGATCAGAGGTAAAAATTTCTGAAATCTGAACCCTGTCATGAAAAGTGCTGTAGAAATTGTTCTGTACCACTCAGAGACAAAATTCCAACTTCTATAGAAACTAGAAGGTGTTTTCTATCCAATAATAACAATAATATGCATATTGTACGATCAAGAATTTAGCACGAGGCAGTTTAATTTGGAGACACAAATATGCTAATGCGGAACAGCACCCCCTATAGTTGCAAGAAGTTAAACAACTCCCAAAAGACTCATCTAGTGGCTAGAGGTTTAGAGGAGCTGGCTGCTAAACAACTCCCAAACGACTCATCTAGTGGCTAGAGGTTTAGAGGAGCTGGCTGCTAAACAACTCCCAAAAGACTCATCTAGTGGCTAGAGGTTCAGAGGAGCTGGCTGCTAAACAACTCCCAAACGACTCATCTAGTGGCTAGAGGTTTAGAGGAGCTGGCAGCTAAACAACTCCCAAAAGACTCATCTAGTGGCTAGAGGTTTAGAGGAGCTGGCTGCTAAACAACTCCCAAAAGACTCATCTAGTGGCTAGAGGTTTAGAGGAGCTGGCTGCTAAACAACTCCCAAAAGACTCATCTAGTGGCTAGAGGTTTAGAGGAGCTGGCTGCTAAACAACTCCCAAAAGACTCACTGACATGCGCCTCAGAGTCACTCAGATTGCTGCTGACAGTGATCTGCCAGAAACAATGGAAACTTAATTCCATAGACATCAAATCTGCATTTTTTTCAGGGAACAGAGCATCATGGGACATTCACATCTGACCTCCGCCTGAAGCTAAGGGTGAAGCAACTCTGTGGAAACTAAAAAGGTGTGTGTCTGGCCTGGCAGGTGAATCACTCTACTGGTACAGCAAAGTCAAGGCAACAATGCTGAGTACAGGTGGAGAAATGTCACAAGTGGATCCTGCAGTTTTCTATTGGCTTGACTGCAGTACTTGCCTGTCATGTTGATGACTTCATCTGGGGTGGCTCACAGACCTTTGCTACAACTGTGATTCCACACCTCAAAGCTGTTTTCCTGGTCGACCACAAAGGAGCAGCTTGCTGACTGTCTGACTAAAAAGGGAGCATCCGGTCTTGTGCTCCTAAAGACACTCAGTAATGGAAAGTGGCAGCTTGACTAATACAAATATAAACTGAGTCACACAACCCATTTGTAATGAGGAACTTGAATAATACTTGGGACATTTCATTATTTTGTTGTTTTATTTGTCTTTAAAGAAAAGTGGGAGATTGTTAAGTTCATGTTTTAAGTCTCCCTATATTTCTGTTACTACGGTGATATCACTCTGTTATTAGTGCGCCTGGGAGTGTCAGTGTTGATGGACCTGCCTGAGTGTCATGGTAACCATGTGGTAATACTGTTTAGTAAACGTTGTTCAACGGGAACATAGTCGCTGTGTCATTTTGAGTGAACACTGTTTACTCAATACAATCTAAATCGGATACCTCACTGTCTGTCTTTTGACTGATACTGCTTTTTAAACTGGTCTGGTCAGTCCATTCAAATATTTGTACAATAAATGTACAAGCAACACTTTGATAATTTTTCATTTCTAATAATGATACATTAATTTATGAATAGATATGGCAGGTTTCAGGACACTGATGTATCTGAATATGTTGAAAAAATATACTGCCACTATTTTCACCACCAAAGAATATCAGTGTGATTTTAATATGATTTGACTCTTTGCAGGCTGTCAGGCTGTCTAGTCACAGAGGAAGGCTGTGCTTCTCTGGTCTCAGCTCTGAGGTCAAACCCCTCACACCTGAGAGAGCTGGACCTGAGCTACAATCACCCAGGAGACTCAGGAGTCAGACTGCTCTCTGCTGGACTGGAGGATCCACACTGCAGACTGGAGAAACTCAAGTATGTAGAGGGTTTATGTCAATGTTCATATCAGACATGTTTGACTTATCAGGCTAGTTAAGACAAACATTCTTACCACCACTTGGACAAGGTTATATGCTGACTGTGTGTGTGTGTGTGTGTGTGTGTGTGTGTGTGTGTGTGTGTGTGTGTGTGTGTGTGTGTGTGTGTGTGTGTGTGTGTGTGTGTGTGTGTGTGTGTGTGTGTGTGTGTGTCCAGTGTTTCCAGTGTTTCCAGTGTGTGTGTGAATGTGTCGTTTGTGTGTGTGTGTCTTGTATAGTGTGTGTGTGTGTCCAGTGTGAGTGTCCAGTGTGTGTGTATGTGTCCAGTGTGTGTGAATGTGTCGTTTGTGTGTGTGTGTGTCCAGTGTGAAACTGGACACAGGAAACACACACACAGGAAACACACACGCAGGACACACACACACACACAGGAAACACACACACACAGGACACATACACACACAGGACACATACACACACTGGACACACACAAACACACACTGGAAACACACCCAGGACACAAACACACACACACACACACACACACACACACACACACACACACACACACACACACACACACACACACACACACACACACACACACACACACACACGACACACACACAGAACACACACAAGACACACAAGACACACACACACACATACACTGGACTCACACACACTGGACTCACACACACACATACTAGACACATACACACACACACAGGACACAACACACTGGACACACACACTCACTAGACACATACACACACACAGGACACACACACACACACACACACACAGGACACAAAGGACACACACTAGACACACAAAGGACACACACAGGACACACAAAGGACACACACACTTACTGATCACACAAACACACAGACAAACATTCTTACCATTCTTAAAAACGCTTGAATGTGTGTGTGTGTGTGTGTGTGTGTGTGTGTGTGTGTGTGTGTGTGTGTGTGTGTGTGTGTGTGTGTGTGTGTGTGTGTGTGTGTGTGTGTGTGTGTGTGTGTGTGTGTGTGTGTGTGTGTGTGTGTGTGTGTGTGTGCGTGCGTGTGCGTGTGCGTGTGTGTGCGCGTGTGTGTGTGTTTAGGTGTATCACTCAATGACTGTCTGTTCTTCTGCTTACCGCTACAGTGTGGAACATGGTGGAGAGAACACAATGAAACCTGGGCTTAGAAAATGTGAGTGTTGACTGCTGTGAAGAATATGACTAAGAATAAGTCTTAATTCAAGTTAAGTCAAAGTCAAAGACCACCATCATTACTTACTTGGTCATATTAAATATCAGCTGTAGTTCTACAGAAGCAGAAATCAGGGACACCAACGTTTACAAAGAGTTGATTTGACAATGTGTATATATGTGTGTGTGTGTGTGTGTGTGTGTGTGTGTGTGTGTGTGTGTGTGTGTGTGTGTGTGTGTGTGTGTGTGTGTGTGTGTGTGTGTGTGTGTGTGTGTGTGTGTGTGTGTGTGTGTGTGTGTGTGGCGTGTTCGTGTTACGTAAGAAGTGTGTGTTTGTTTGTGTGTGTGTGTGGTGTGTGTGTGAGTGTGTAGTGTGTGTGTGTTTGTGTCAGTGTGTGTGTGTGTGTCCAGTGTGTGTCCAGTGTGTGTGAGTGTCCAGTGTGTGTGAGTGTGTAGTGTGTGTCTGTGTGTGGAGTGTGTGTGTGTGTCTGTGTGTGTGTGTGCGTGTGTGTGTGTGTGTGTGTAATTAATGGGAATAAGTGTGTTTTATATTACCATACAGTATAACATATGATCATTCAACAAGTCTCAAGTTACCTTAACTTCTCTTTTGATACCTAGAAACATCTACATTAAATTAATTAGTGAAAAGTGAGTTAACATTCTAATGTGAATGATGATGATTTCTAATATTGTGTCTGGTTTCATCCATCAGATGTCTGTGATCTCACACTGGACCTAAACACAGTAAACAGACTCCTCTCTCTGTCTGAGGAGAACAGGAAGGTGACATGGGGGAGAGAGAAGCAGCCGTATCCTGATCACCCAGAGAGATTTGAGGTCTGTAGACAGGTGCTGTGTAGAGAGAGTCTGACTGGGCGCTGTTACTGGGAGGTAGAGTGGAGTGGGGGGGCTGGTATAGGAGTGACATATAAAGGAATCAGCAGGAGAGGAAGGGATGATGACTGTTGGCTTGGATACAATGACAAGTCCTGGAGTCTGGACTGCTCTGACAACAGTTACAATGCCAGGCACAATATTAATGTCACTACCATAGACGTCCCCTCCTCCAGCTCCCACAGAGTAGGAGTGTATCTGGACTGGCCAGCCGGCACTCTGTCCTTCTATAGAGCCTCCTCTGACACACTGACACACCTGTACACATTCACCTCCACATTCACTGAGCCCCTCTATCCAGGGATTAGGCTTTGGGGTTCAGTGTCTTCAGTGTCTCTCTGTCAGTGATACACACTGGACACACACACACAGACACTGGACAAACACACACACACACACTGGACACACACGCTGGATACACACACACACACACACACTGGACACACGCACACACACTGGACAAACACACACACACACACACACACACACACACACACACACACATACACACACACACACACACACACACACACACTGGACTCACACACACACACACACACACACACACACACACTGGACTCACACACACACACACACACACACACACACTGGACTCACACACACACACACACACACACTGGACAAACACACACACACACTGGACAAACACACACACACACACACTGGACTCACACACACACACACACACACACACACACACACACACACACTGGACACACACACACACACTGGACTCACACACACACACTGGACAAACACACACACACACTGGACAAACACACACACACTGGACAAACAAACACACACACACACACACACACACACACACACAGTGGACACAGACACACACACACTGGACAAACACACACACACACACTGGACAAACACACACACACACTGGACTCAAACACACACACCTGACTCAAACACACTGGACAAACACACACACACTGGACAAACACACACACGTACTGGACAAACACACACACACGTACTGGACAAACACACACACACATACTGGACAAACACACACACAGACACAGTGGACACACACACACACACTGGACAAATACACACACACTGGACTCACACACACACACCTGACTCACACACACACACACACACACATACTGGACAAACACACACACACACAGACACACACACACACTGGACACACACACACACACACACACTGGAGACACACACACACACACACACACACACACACACACTGGACTCACACACACACACTGGACTCACACACACACACACTGGACTCACACACACACACACACACTGGACTCACACACACACACACACTGGACAAACACACACACACACTGGACAAACACACACACACACACTGGACTCACACACACACACACACACACACTGGACAAACACACACACACACACACTGGACTCACACACACACACTGGACAAACACACACACACACTGGACAAACACACACACACTGGACAAACAAACACACACACACACACACACGTACTAGACAAACACACGCACACACACTGGACAAACACACACACACACACACACTGGACAAACAAACACACAAACACACACACACACACACACACTGAACAAACAAACACACAAACACACACACACGCACACACACACACACTGGACAAACCGTGGACACACACACACACACACACATGCGCATCTTCCTATAATTGTGACCTTGACCCATGACCTCTTACAATAACACTGTTAAAATACCAATGTGATCATTTGTTGTCTTTTATGTTGAATAACAAATTGTATAATTATATATGGACATACGCTCCATAGTTGTACAAGTATACAGGATATATTGTACTTTTCATAATAAAACATAGTTGAAACAAGAAAAGCATGTTAATTGTGAAAACAGTTTGGTTATTGATGTTACGTTTCCTCTGTCAGGTTGACGTTAACCTCTAACGAGCCTCTACCCCGGGTCCGGGAGCACCCCCCACCCCCCCACACACTGATTAGCATAGCTAGCATAGCTTCACAAGTAGATAGTAGCATCTAAATATCATTAAATCACAAGTCCAAGACACCAGATGAAAGATACAGATCTTGTGAATAAAGCCACCATTTCAGATTTTTAAAATGTTTTACAGGGAAGACAAAATATGTAAATCTATTAGCTAAACACGTTAGCAAAATACACCACTATTCTAACTCCATCAGTTTCTTACTCCTTCAGGTGCTATCACCAATTCGGCTCAACTAAGATATTGATAGCCAATAACCTATAAAAAAAAAACATCAGATGACAGTCTGATAACATATTCATGGTATAGGATAGTTTTTGTTAGAAAAAAGTGCATATTTCAGGTAGAAATCACAGTTTACAATTGCACCGACCATCACAAATCGACTAGAATTACTAGATAGAGCAACGTGTATGACCAATTTACTCATCATAAAACATTTCATAAAAATAGACAAAGCATAGCAATGGAAAGACCCAGTTCTTGTGATTTCAGACCATATTTCAGATTTTCTAAGCGTTTTTCAGCGAAAACACAATAAATCGATAAGTTAGCATACCACATGTGCAAACGTTACCAGAGCATCGATTCCAGCCAAAGAGCGCTATAACGTAATCACCGCCAAAATATATTAATTTTTTCACTAACCTTCTCAGAATTCTTCCGATGACACTCCTGTAACATCATTTTACAACATACATATACAGTTTGTTCGAAAAGGTGCATATTTAGCCATACAAAACCGTGGTTATACAATGGAAATAGTCACAACTCAAGCCTCAAAATGAGGAACGTCAGCTTTCAGAGTGATCTAGTTTAATCTAAAGCTAATCATATACTTGACTAAAAAATACAGGGTTGACAGGAATCGAAAGACAAATTAGTTCTTAATGCAACCGCTGATTTACATTTTTAAAATTATCCTTACTTTTCAATACAGGGTTCGCCAAGTGAAGCTATACCAAACAAAATGGCGAAATATACGTTTAAAATATTTCGACAGAACAACCATTTATCATATTAAATATTGCTTACTTTGAGCTGTTCTTCCATCAGATTCTTGGGCAATGTATCCTTTCTATGTTATAAACGTCTTTTGGTCGATAGATGTCCTCTGTCCTTCGAAATATCCACTAACGATCGAACGGGACCCCAAAACGTGTCCAAAGTTTCAGAGTGCACAACAAAGAAATTCCTCAAAATCGCACTAAACGGATATAAATTGCTATAAAACGGTTCAAATTAACTACATTATGATGTTTTTAACAACTATAACGACTGAAAACATGACCGGAGAAATATTGCTGGTTAGACAACGATTTGGAATGAGGCAAGTCCGATGTCCTTCACGCTTCAGGCGCGCGACGAGAAAGGGCGGTCCCTATACATTTTGTGGTTTTATAATGGCTGGGATTGTGCAATAGACTCCATTCAAAACGTGATGACGTACAGACACCCAGAGGAAGACGTAGGCAGTGTCGGTTTCTTTATAGCATTCACTGTCGCCTTAAAAACAGACTCCAGATCAGGGGTAAAAATTTCTGAAATCTGACCCCTGTCATGAAAAGTGCTGTAGATATTGTTCTGTACCACTCAGAGACAAAATTCCAACTTCTATAGAAACTAGAAGGTGTTTTCTATCCAATAATAACAATAATATGCATATTGTACGATCAAGAATTTAGCACGAGGCAGTTTAATTTGGAGACCCAAATATGCTAATGCGGAACAGCACCCCCTATAGTTGCAAGAAGTTAACCTGCGACTGGTTGAAACATGAAACAAATATGAAATTAAATACAAAACAATTAAATATGTGGAATTGAATTAAACAAATTGTTGTGATGCTAGAGTATCTCTCTCTGCTCTCTCACTCTCTGTTCTCTACTCTCCCTCTGCTCTCTGCTCTGCTGCTCTCTCTCTCTTTCTCTCTGCTCTCTCTCTCTGTGCTCTGCTCTCTTCTATCTCTCTCTCACACACTCTGCTCTCTTCTCTCTCTCTCTCTCTGCTCTCTGCTCTCTCTCTGCTCTCTCTCTACTCTCTGCTCTCTCTCTTCTCTCTCTGCTCTCTTCTGTCTCACACTCTCTGCTCTCTTTCTCTGCTCTCTTCTCTCTCTCTCTCCCACACTCTCTGCTCTCTCTCTCTGCTCTCTTCTCACACGCTCTGCTCTCTGCTCTCTCTATCTCTTTCTGTTCTCTCTCTACTCTGCTCTCTCTGCTCTCTCTCTCTTTTTATATCTTAACAGGGGTGCAGGTTTGGACAATCACCACTTGATGGCAGTGTTAA
This sequence comes from Salvelinus namaycush, assembly GCF_016432855.1. Taxonomy (NCBI): domain Eukaryota; kingdom Metazoa; phylum Chordata; class Actinopteri; order Salmoniformes; family Salmonidae; genus Salvelinus; species Salvelinus namaycush. Next base: position 55,503 of record NW_024058268.1, read on the forward strand.
ACCAGAAGTGATGAAAACAACATCACTGCAGAGAGAGAGAGAGTCTAATATACTGATATACAGGTGCATTCAGAAAGTATTCAGACCCCTTGACTTTTTACACATTTTGTCACGTTACAGCCTTATTCTAAAATGGATGACATTGTTTTTTCCCCTCATCAATCTACACACAATAACCCAGAATTACAAAGCAAAAACTGTTTATTTTATGTGTGCACATTTTTATTTAAATACTTAGATATCACATTTACATAAGTATTCAGACCCTTTACTCAGTACTTTGTTGAAGCACCTTTGGCAGCGATTACAGACTCCAGTCTTCTTGGGTATGACGCTACAAGCTTGGCACACCTGTATTTGGGGAGTTTCTCCCATTCTTCTCTGCAGATCCTCTCAAGCTGTCAGGTTGGATGGGGAGCGTCGCTGCACAGCTATTTTCAGGTCTCTCCAGAGATGTTCGATCGGGTTCAAGTCCGGGCTTAGGATCATTGTCCTGTTGTCCAGTCTGTGTATACTATACTGGGAAGGTAGAGAGTCAGAACTGATAGAGGATCTGGAGCCCTGAGGGAGAGAGAGAGAGGGAGGGTAGAGAGTCAGAACAGAGGGAGAGAGGGAGGGGGAGAGTCAGAACAGAGGGAAAGAGAGAGAGGGAGGGTAGAGAGTCAGAACAGAGGTAAGAGAGAGGGAGGGAGGGTAGAGAGTCAGAACAGAGGGAAAGAGAGAGAGAGAGGGTAGAGAGTCAGAACAGAGGGAAAGAGAGAGAGAGAGGGAGGGTAGAGAGTCAGAACAGAGGGAAAGAGAGAGAGATGGGGGGGTAGAGAGTCAGAACAGAGGGAAAGAGAGAGAGGGGGGGGTAGAGAGTCAGAACAGAAGGAAAGAGAGAGAGAGGGAGGGTAGAGAGTCAGAACAGAGGGAAAGAGAGAGGGAGGGTACAGAGTCAGAACAGAGGGAAAGAGAGAGAGAGGGAGGGTAGAGAGTCAGAACAGAGGGAAAGAGAGAGAGGGAGGGTAGAGTTAGAACAGAGGGAAAGAGAGAGAGATGGAGGGTAGAGGGTCAGAAAAGAGGGAAAGAGAGAGAGAGATGGATGGTAGAGAGTCAGAACAGAGGAAAAGAGAGAGATGGATGGTAGAGAGTCAGAACAGAGGGAAAGAGAGAGAGGGAGGGGAGAGTCAGAACAGAGGGAAAGAGAGAGGGAGGGAGGGTAGAGAGTCAGAACAGAGGGAAAGAGAGAGAGAGGGAGGGTAGAGTCAGAACAGAGGGAAAGAGAGGGAGGGGAGAGTCAGAACAGAGGGAAAGAGAGAGAGAGGGAGGGTAGAGAGTCAGAACAGAGGGAAAGAGAGAGAGGGAGGGTAGAGAGTCAGAACAGAGGGAAAGAGAGAGAGATTGAGGGTAGAGAGTCAGAACAGAGGGAAAGAGAGAGAGGGAGGGTAGAGAGTCAGAACAGAGGGAGAGAGGGAGGGGAGAGTCAGAACAGAGGGAAAGAGAGAGAGAGGGAGGGGAGAGAGTCAGAACAGAGGGAAAGAGAGAGGGAGGGTAGAGAGTCAGAACAGAGGGAAAGAGAGAGAGAGAGGGTAGAGAGTCAGAACAGAGGGAAAGAGAGAGAGAGGGAGGGTAGAGAGTCAGAACAGAGGGAAAGAGAGAGAGAGGGAGGGGAGAGAGTCAGAACAGAGGGAAAGAGAGAGAGGGAGGGTAGAGGGTCAGAACAGAGGGAAATAGGGAGAGAGTGAGTTGAGAGTCAGAACAGAGGGAAAGAGAGAGAGATTGAGGGTAGAGAGTCAGAACAGAGGGAAAGAGAGAGAGATGGAGGGTAGAGAGTCAGAACAGAGGGAAAGAGAGAGAGAGTGAGGGTAGAGAGTCAGAACAGAGGGAAAGAGAGAGAGGGAGGGTAGAGAGTCAGAACAGAGGGAAAGAGAGAGAGAGGGAGGGTAGAGAGTCAGAACAGAGGAAAAGAGAGAGAGGGAGGGTAGAGAGTCAGAACAGAGGGAAAGAGAGAGAGAGGGAGGGTAGAGAGTCAGAACAGAGGGAAAGAGAGAGAGGGAGGGTAGAGTTAGAACAGAGGGAAAGAGAGAGAGAGGGAGGGGAGAGAGTCAGAACAGAGGGAAAGAGAGAGAGAGGGAGGGGAGAGAGTCAGAACAGAGGGAAAGAGAGAGAGAGGGAGGGGAGAGAGTCAGAACAGAGGGAAAGAGAGAGAGAGAGGGAGGGGAGAGAGTCAGAACAGAGGGAAAGAGAGAGAGGGAGGGTAGAGTTAGAACAGAGGGAAAGAGAGAGAGATGGAGGGTAGAGGGTCAGAAAAGAGGGAAAGAGAGAGAGAGATGGATGGTAGAGAGTCAGAACAGAGGAAAAGAGAGAGATGGATGGTAGAGAGTCAGAACAGAGGGAAAGAGAGAGAGGGAGGGGAGAGTCAGAACAGAGGGAAAGAGAGGGAGGGGAGAGTCAGAACAGAGGGAAAGAGAGAGAGAGGGAGGGTAGAGAGTCAGAACAGAGGGAAAGAGAGAGAGGGAGGGTAGAGTTAGAACAGAGGGAAAGAGAGAGAGATGGAGGGTAGAGGGTCAGAAAAGAGGGAAAGAGAGAGAGAGATGGATGGTAGAGAGTCAGAACAGAGGAAAAGAGAGAGATGGATGGTAGAGAGTCAGAACAGAGGGAAAGAGAGAGAGGGAGGGGAGAGTCAGAACAGAGGGAAAGAGAGAGGGAGGGAGGGTAGAGAGTCAGAACAGAGGGAAAGAGAGAGAGAGGGAGGGTAGAGTCAGAACCGAGGGAAAGAGAGGGAGGGGAGAGTCAGAACAGAGGGAAAGAGAGAGAGAGGGAGGGTAGAGAGTCAGAACAGAGGGAAAGAGAGAGAGGGAGGGTAGAGAGTCAGAACAGAGGGAAAGAGAGAGAGATTGAGGGTAGAGAGTCAGAACAGAGGGAAAGAGAGAGGGAGGGTAGAGAGTCAGAACAGAGGGAGAGAGGGAGGGGAGAGAGTCAGAACAGAGGGAAAGAGAGAGAGAGGGAGGGGAGAGAGTCAGAACAGAGGGAAAGAGAGAGGGAGGGTAGAGAGTCAGAACAGAGGGAAAGAGAGAGAGAGAGGGTAGAGAGTCAGAACAGAGGGAAAGAGAGAGAGAGGGAGGGTAGAGAGTCAGAACAGAGGGAAAGAGAGAGAGAGGGAGGGGAGAGAGTCAGAACAGAGGGAAAGAGAGAGAGGGAGGGTAGAGGGTCAGAACAGAGGGAAATAGGGAGAGAGTGAGTTGAGAGTCAGAACAGAGGGAAAGAGAGAGAGAGTGAGGGTAGAGAGTCAGAACAGAGGGAAAGAGAGAGAGATGGAGGTTAGAAAGTCAGAACAGAGTGAAAGAGAGAGAGAGGGAGGGTAGAGAGTCAGAACTGAGGGAAAGAGAGAGAGGGAGGGTAGAGAGTCAGAACAGAGGGAAAGAGAGAGAGAGGGAGGGTAGAGAGTCAGAACAGAGGAAAAGAGAGAGAGGGAGGGTAGAGAGTCAGAACAGAGGGAAAGAGAGAGAGAGGGAGGGTAGAGAGTCAGAACAGAGGGAAAGAGAGAGAGGGAGGGTAGAGTTAGAACAGAGGGAAAGAGAGAGAGAGGGAGGGTAGAGAGTCAGAACAGAGGGAAAGAGAGAGAGGGAGGGTAGAGTTAGAACAGAGGGAAAGAGAGAGAGAGGGAGGGGAGAGAGTCAGAACAGAGGGAAAGAGAGAGAGAGGGAGGGGAGAGAGTCAGAACAGAGGGAAAGAGAGAGAGAGGGAGGGGAGAGAGTCAGAACAGAGGGAAAGAGAGAGAGAGAGGGAGGGGAGAGAGTCAGACCAGAGGGGAAGAGAGAGAGGGAGGGAGAGAGTCAGACCAGAGAGAAAGAGAGAGAGAGGGAGGGTAGAGAGTCAGAACAGAGGGAAAGAGAGAGAGAGGGAGGGTAGAGAGTCAGAACAGAGGGAAAGAGAGAGAGAGGGAGGGTAGAGAGTCAGAACAGAGAGAGAGAGAGAGGGAGGGGAGAGGGTCAGAACAGAGGGAAAGAGAGAGAGGGAGGGTAGAGTTAGAACAGAGGGAGGGGAGAGAGTCAGAACAGAGGGGAAGAGAGAGAGAGGGAGGGGAGAGAGTCAGAACAGAGGGAAAGAGAGAGAGAGGGAGGGTAGAGGGTCAGAACAGAGGGAAAGAGAGAGAGAGGGGGGAGAGAGTCAGAACAGAGGGAAAGAGAGAGAGGGAGGGTAGAGAGTCAGAACAGAGGGAAAGAGAGAGAGGGAGGGTAGAGAGTCAGAACAGAGGGAAAGAGAGAGAGATTGAGGGTAGAGAGTCAGAACAGAGGGAAAGAGAGAGAGGGAGGGGAGAGAGTCAGAACAGAGGGAAAGAGAGAGAGGGAGGGTAGAGAGTCAGAACAGAGGGAAAGAGAGAGAGAGGGAGTTGAGAGTCAGAACAGAGGGAAAGAGAGAGAGATTGAGGGTAGAGAGTCAGAACAGAGGGAAAGAGAGAGAGATGGAGGGTAGAAAGTCAGAACAGAGTGAAAGAGAGAGAGAGTGAGGGTAGAGAGTCAGAACTGAGGGAAAGAGAGAGAGGGAGGGTAGAGAGTCAGAACAGAGGGAAAGAGAGAGAGAGGGAGGGTAGAGAGTCAGAACAGAGGAAAAGAGAGAGAGGGAGGGTAGAGAGTCAGAACAGAGGGAAAGAGAGAGAGAGGGAGGGTAGAGAGTCAGAACAGAGGGAAAGAGAGAGAGGGAGGGTAGAGTTAGAACAGAGGGAAAGAGAGAGAGAGGGAGGGGAGAGAGTCAGAACAGAGGGAAAGAGAGAGAGAGGGAGGGGAGAGAGTCAGAACAGAGGGAAAGAGAGAGAGAGGGAGGGGAGAGAGTCAGAACAGAGGGAAAGAGAGAGAGAGAGGGAGGGGAGAGAGTCAGAACAGAGGGAAAGAGAGAGAGGGAGGGTAGAGTCAGAACAGAGGGAAAGAGAGAGAGATGGAGGGTAGAGGGTTAGAAAAGAGGGAAAGAGAGAGAGAGATGGATGGTAGAGAGTCAGAACAGAGGAAAAGAGAGAGATGGATGGTAGAGAGTCAGAACAGAGGGAAAGATAGAGAGGGAGGGGAGAGTCAGAACAGAGGGAAAGAGAGAGGGAGGGAGGGTAGAGAGTCAGAACAGAGGGAAAGAGAGAGAGAGGGAGGGTAGAGTCAGAACCGAGGGAAAGAGAGGGAGGGGAGAGTCAGAACAGAGGGAAAGAGAGAGAGAGGGAGGGTAGAGAGTCAGAACAGAGGGACAGAGAGAGAGGGGGGAGAGTCAGAACAGAGGGAAAGAGAGAGAGGGAGGGTAGAGAGACAGAACAGAGGGAAAGAGAGAGAGAGGGAGGGTAGAGAGTCAGAACAGAGGAGAGAGGGAGGGGAGAGAGTCAGAACAGAGGGAAAGAGAGAGAGGGAGGGGGAGAGTCAGAACAGAGGAAAGAGAGAGGGAGGGTAGAGAGTCAGAACAGAGGGAAAGAGAGAGAGAGAGGGTAGAGAGTCAGAACAGAGGGAAAGAGAGAGAGAGAGGGTAGAGAGTCAGAACAGAGGGAAAGAGAGAGAGAGGGAGGGTAGAGAGTCAGAACAGAGGGAAAGAGAGAGAGAGGGAGGGAGAGAGTCAGAACAGAGGGAAGAGAGAGAGGGAGGTAGAGGGTCAGAACAGAGGGAAAGAGGGAGAGAGTGAGTAGAGTCAGAACAGGAAAGAGAGAGAGAGTGAGGGTAGAGAGTCAGAACAGAG
>NW_024058269.1:0-61183 GCF_016432855.1 Salvelinus namaycush
TCCAGTACCAGATGAGGTTGGGCCGTGTTCCTTGTCATTTGGATTAATTAGTATTACCTCTCAGTACCAGCTGCACGGTTGGGACGTCTTCCCTTGTCATGTGGATATATTAGTATACCTCAAGCTGCAGGTTTGGGCAAGTCCATTGTCATGTGGATTATATGTTAGTATACCTTCAGTACCAGGAGAAGGTTGGGGCGTTTCCCTTGTCATGTGGATATATTTAGTATTAACCTCAAGCCGCCGGATGCAGGTTGGGCCGTTTCCCTTGTCATGTGGATATATTTTAGTCTTACCTCAAGACCAGGAGCAGGTTTGGGCCGTTTCCCTTTCATGTGGATATGATTTAGTATTACATCAGTAACAGGAGCAGGTTGGGCCGTGTTTCCCTTGTCATGTGGATATATTTAGTATTATACCTCCAGTACCAGATGGCAGGTTGGGCCGTTCCACTAGTATGTGGAGATATCGTAGTAACTTCAGTACCAGTTGGGCCGTTTCATTGTCATGGGGATATATTTAGTATTACCTCCAGTAACAGCTTGCAGGTGGGCCCGTTTCCTCGTGTCATGTGGATATATTTAGTATTACCTCAAGCTGCAGGTTGGACGCCGGTTCCCTTGGTCATCGTGGATATATTTAGTATTCCCTCAGTACCAGGAGCAGGTTGGGCCGTTCTCCTTGTCATTGTGGACTATATTTAGTTCTTTTACCTTCAGTACCAGATGCAGGGTGGCCGTTTCCCTTGTAATGTGGTATATTTAGTATTACCTCCAGTACCAGCTGCAGGTTGGGCCGTTTCCCTGTCTGTGGATATATTATTTAGTATTACCTCAAGCGCAGGTTGGGACGTTTCCATGTCATGTGGATTAATATTTAGTATCCTTCAGTACCAGGAGGGTTGGGCGGCCGTTCCCTTGTCTATGTGGATATATTTAGTATCTACCTCAAGCCGCAGCGTGCAGGTTGGGGCCGTTTCCCTTGTCATGTGGATATATTTAGTATTTACCTTCAAGCACCAGGAGAGGGTGGCGTTTCCCTTGTCATGTGGATATATTTAGTATACCTCCAGTACAGGAGCAAGAGGTTGGGCCGTTCCTGTCATGTGGATATTATTTAGTTACCTCCAGTACCAGATGCAGGTTGGGTCACGTTTCCCTTGTCAGTGGATATATTAGTATTACCTCCAGTAACAGTTGGGCCGTTTCCCTTGTCATGTGGATATATTAGTAGTAACCTCCAGTACCAGCTGAAGGTTGGGCCGTCCTTGTCATGTGGATATATTGGATTAACCTCAAGCTGCAGGTTGGGCCGTTTCCCTTGTCATTGTGGATAATATTTAGTATTACCTCCAGTACCAGGAGCAGGTTGGCCGTTCCCTTGTCATGTCGGATATAATTTCACTAGTATACCTCCAGTAACCAGATGCAGGGGGGCCGTTCCCTTGTCATGTGGATATATTAGTACTACTCCAGTACCAGCTCAGTTGGGCCGTTTCCTTGTACATGTGGATATATTTAGATTCACCTCAAGCTGCAGTTGGGCCGTTCCCTGGTCATGTGGATATATTAGTATTCCTTCCGTACCAGGAGCAGGTGGCGTTTCCCTTTCATGTGGAACTATTTAGTATTACCTCAAGCCGCAGTGCTAGGGTGGCGTTTCCCTGTCATGTGGATATATTTAGTATTACCTCAAGCACAGGAGCAGGTTGCGGCCGGTTCCCTTGTCATGTGGATATATTTAGTATACATCACAGTACAGGAGCAGGTTGGGCCGTTTCCTGTCATGTGGATCTAATTTTAGTCATACCCTTTCCAGTACCAGATGCAGGTTGGGCCGTTTTCCTTGTTATGGGATAATATTTAGTATTACCCCAGTACCAGCCGCAGGTTGGGCCGTTTTCCCTTGGTCATGTGGATATATTTAGTATTGACATCCAGCAGTAACCAGGAGCAGGTTAGGGCCGTTTCCCTTGTCATGTGGATATATTTAGTATTACATCCAGTACAGCGCAGGTTGGACGCTAGTTTCTCTCCCCTTCTACAACAGCCACAATGTGACACCGATGGAACAGTAAAATAAGAAGGGTATACCAGTGAAAGGAATTGCTGTTAAATGGTATATTCTTAAAGGGGGTTTGGCCAAAAAAAAAAACAGTTTCTAAAGTCAAGCTGAATGGATAGGTTGGAGGGGTAATCTCTGGCCTGAGATCGCCGCTAACTCTCAGAGAGGGTGTGGCGGAGGAATCTGAGCATCAAAGCTGTGGTCCATTAGTCAGCTCATGCTTAGCAGTTGAACGTCTAATAGCAGGAGGACAAGAGTTAGCTCTTGTCTGTGGTCATGATACCATTAAATAACACAGCGACAACTGTGAGTTTCATAGTGTCATCGACATAGACCACACTGCATAGAGGTTTTGCCTCTGAAAAGACTCCGACCGGAATCTGATTTGGGTTTAAAAATGGGGCAAACAAGTAGCTGATTTACACAGAAAGTTCCCAGTGGTGGTGGTGGAGTACGTGATCACCCCCCCACCTGTCATTTGGGTGACATAGGAGGACAGTATATAGAAAAACGGTACCTGTCACGCAAAAGCCGACCACAACTCCAATAGACACAATTGCAACTGGGCTCCATTGTTTTTTCATTGGAATTTGTTTTGTCAGCGCGGGGGGAGCGGTAGCAGGAATCGCCTTGGTTCTCATGTACTACTGACAGGGGGAACATGTCTGTTAGACGAGACAGGCAGGGCTATATGACAAGTGGCTTCACCCAGTGTAGGAATTTATGTTTGACCCCTCGCGGTACGAGCCTAGGCATGGGGACTCATAGAAGGGACAAACCTTTGTGGATTCTCCAAACGCTGATTGTCAAGGTGATTTGATTTCAACATTGTACATCAAAGTTAACAGATTACCCACCAGATCTTTAAATTGTATTACCAGAAAATAATAAATATTTCCTTCCTAGATGCATTTGGAGTTACATTACCCTTTTCAAGATCGTAGTCGGGCAGAAATAAGTTACTTCAGGCTATTATCAGTCATTAGAGTGGCGTTGGTTTCTATTATGACGGTAGTGAGATAACAGTGAGTGTTTAGTCTAGGCTCTTTAAACCTTAAGTCCCTGTAGCCTTCTAATTCCCCGGTACAAAACACATCTATATCAACAGAAACATTTTAAACAATCAAAAGGGAGCAGAAACAAGTCTGCACATCACCACGACTCTACAGCCCCAGATTTCACTGTATATAGTCGACCTACTACCCCAGCCTTTCACTGTAGTCAAAACCCTCCAGCCCCAGCCTTCACTGTAGTCGACCCTACAGCCCCAGCCTTTCACTTGTAGTCGACCTCTACCGCCCAGCCTTTCACTGTAGTCAACCCACAGCCCCAGCCTTCACTGTAGTCAACCTACAGCCCAAGCCTTTTCCTGTAGTCAACTCGACAGCCATCGCCTCACTGTTAGGCGACTCTACAGCCCCAGCCTTTCACTTGTAGTCAACCATACAGCCCCAGCCTTTCACTGTAGTCAACCCGGACTAGCCCAGCCATTTCACTGTAGGTCACACTACTGCCCAGCTCACTGTAGTCAACCCTACAGCCCAGTATACGTTTTATACTGTAGTCGATATCTCTACAGCCCCAGCCTTTCCTGTAGTCGGACTTTCTTTTTTTTTTTTTTTACCAAAAAGGGGGGGGCCAACAGCCTTATAATGTAGTCGATCAGCTTAAGCCCTTAAGCCTTGTAGACACTTATTAGACTCTTACAGCCCCTCAGCCTTTCACGTAGTCGCACTCTAATGCCCAGCCTTTCACTGTAGTAGACTCACAGACCCAGCCTTCACTGTAGTCGACTCTACCCGCCCCAGCCTTTCACTGTAGCTGACTCTACAGCCCAGCCTTTCACCTGTAGTCGAACTACAGCCCCAGCTTAGCTTTCACGTGTAGTCGACCCCTACAGCCCCAGCCTGCAATGTAGTCGAACCCTACAGCCCAGCCTTTCACGGTAGTGACTCTACAGCCCCAGCCTTTCACTTAGTCAACTCTACAGCCCCAAACCTTCACTGTAGTCAACATCTACAGATCCAGCCTTCACTTCTATGCGTCTTCTGAAGGGGTGAGTATCCCTAGTAACTAAAATGGATGCCATTCATTTAAGCTGAAGTCAAAAAAAAAATACTGAATCATTATAATAGCTAATCATAGGAATTAGAAACATTCATTTAAACCGAGCCAAACAAAATCATTCCAGGATATGAAGCAGCAGCGGGGGACAAAAATATAGAACAATTGTTAAGCTCTAATCGAATAATTGCCATCTTTATCTCCGTCTCTCTCTGCCTCCCGTCGTTATGGAAGGGTTTCAGAAATTGCCATTAAATTTCATAGAAAATCTGCATTCAGTCTGAACAGAGTAATCATAGTGATCTCTCTCTGAATGCGGAGGAGGGTAGAGAATCATCAAGTCCCCAGTACTCAGCCAGGAAAAGAAATGGGTTTTATGGCAAAAACCAGTGTATGTGCAGGGAAAAGGTGTGGTCAGTTCAATTATAAGGCTTGGTCCCATCACAAAGCAACTCCATAACATGGGATATATAGGATTACTGTAGTAAAATAAACATGTACAAAGCAGTTTCTAATCTCATAAAGATTCTCTGGCAATGTGTCAGGTCGCCTAGGTGTTTAGAGGCAGGTATTAGTCCTAGTGGGTTAGAGTGGGGACGGTAGGTACTCTAGATGGTTAGAGGCGCAGGGAGGCAGGATACTCTCAGTGGTTAGAGGGAGGCGAGGCAGGTACCCTAGTGGTTAGAGGGGGAGGCCAGGTACTCTTATGGTTAGGAGGGAGGGAGGCAAGGTACTCTAGTGGTTAGAGGGGGAGGTAGGTACCTCTAGTGGTTAAGGGGAGGGAGGCAAAGGTACTCAGTGGTTGATGGCGGAGGCAGGTACCCTAGTGGTTAGAGGGGAGGCATGTAGCCTAGTGGTTAGAGGCGGAGGGGAGGCATGTAGCATAGTGGTTAGAGGGGGGGGAGGCAGGTATAGAATAGTGTTTTTTTAGGGGTGGAGGGGGGAGGCAGGTAGCCTAGTGGTTAGAGGGTGGGAGGCAGTAGCCTTAGTGGTTAGAGGGGGGTAGGCAGGTAGCCTAGTGGTTAGAGGGGGGGGAGGCAGGTAGCCTAGGGTTAGAGGGGGGGGAGGCATGTAGCCTAGTGGTTAGAGGGGGGTGAGGCAGGCTTAGACTAGTGGTTAGAGGGGGGAGGCAGGTAGCCTAGTGGCTTAGGGGGGGGACCGGGGAGCAGGTAGCCTAGTGGTTAGAGGGGGGGGGCAGGTCGCCTAGTGGTTTAGAGGGGGGGAGGGTAGTTAGACTAGCGGTAGAGGGGGGGGAGGCAGGTAGCCTAGTGGTTAGAGCGTTGGATAGGAAAAGCGAAAGGTGTGCAAGATCGAATCCACGAGCGACAAGCCCAGAGTCGTGTATGTTGTAAAAAATCTGTTGTTCTGCCCTGAACAAGGCAGTTTACCGCTGTTCCCCAGTAGGCCATCATTGTAAATAATATGTTCTTAATGGGACTTTGCCTTGTAAAATAAAGATGAACATGAAACAAAAAATAGAATGAAATGGTTGAGAACAGCATTGTGAAATGTAAAATAAAGTGCTATTATTTACAACTGCAAAGCACTCTTTCAATTTTCTACAGTACAATGAAATTGTAGTCAATTGGAGCAGACATCATTATCATTACATCTTATCTGAGTGACATACAACGCATCTCAGTACTATGTAACCAAATTGTACATTGGTTGAATGAAAGCAGTCCCTTGGTGCAGGGGCTAGTCTTGGGACAGTACTATAGTAGGACGGCGCTATATCTCCCATTCACATCCTCATGAGGTCTACCTCACAGGTCAGAGACGAGGGGCAAAGTGGATCCAGGCCCAATACCTAGTGGATCACGGTTTTGTTTCCTCCCACCAACATCACGGTACAGTCTGTTTATCAACATTACACCCTTGTACTGAGGGAATCTCACTTACCTTTTAAAACCTTGCCTCGGTCTCCAACACACCTTCGCCCGGTCTTCAACTAACCTGCACTCGGTCTCCACACACCTTGCCTCGGTCTTCAACACACTTGCCTCGGGTCTTCAACACACCTTGCCTCGGTCTTCAAACACACCTTGCCTCGGTAGTCATAAACACCTTTCCTCGGGTTTAACACACCTTGCCTCGGTCTTCAAACCCACCTTGCCCCATCAGGTCTAAAACACACCATGCCCGTCTTCAACAAACATTGCCTCGGTCTTCAAACACACCTGCCTCGTCTTAAACAAACCTGGCCTCGGTCTTTGGAGAAACTTTCCCCATCAGAGTGACAAATAGTTTAAAATTACAGCAGGAGAACAACAAATTTTCTATTCTTAATTATTTTATTTCAAAAACATTTTGTACAATGAAATTCAGCTGAATATATACAGACAGAAATGATAAATACCACGTAAGGTTTTCCATCGACATCTGGAAATGTTTAATAACTTTATGGAAAAAGAGAAACATCAAAACAGTTGGTTGATAAAACACAAGACCTCAACAACAAAGGATCAGACGAATAATAACACCGTATAAAAAATTAAAGACAAATTAGATGAAAAACGGGATACAGACATCTTGAGAAAGAAAGCGTGAGAAAAAAACAGATAAACGAACCAGAACAGCTTGAGGGATCATTGATGGCTCTACTACCAGCACATATCTCAGAAGATACACGGACTTTCAGAGAGGAGACGTGGACACTTCTAGCGGGAAAACATCTTGATTAGTACACGACTTTCAGTAGAGTATTACAGGTTGGGGGGGGAGAAACAAAGAAGACACGGACTTCAGAGAGACGTGGACACTTTAGGGGGGGGGAAACAGAAGTTACACGGACTTCAAGATGAACGTGGGGGGGGGAAACCGAAGTTACACGGACTTCAGAGAGGAGTGGACAATTAGGGGGGGGGGGGCGGGTAGAAGTAAACGGACTTACGAGAGACGGGACAATTTAGGGGGGGGTAGAAGTTAAACGGACCTCAGAGAGACGTGGCCACTTTAGGGGAGGGGAGGGAAACCGAAGTTACACGGACTCAGAGAGACGTGGGGGGGGGGGGGGGACAGAAGTTCACGGGGATTCAGCGAGAAGCGGAACACTTTAGGGGGGGAAACAGAAAGTTACACGGACTTCAGAAGAGACGTGGGGGGGGGAAACAGAAGTTACACGGATCAGAGAGAAAGTGGGACACTTTAGGGGGCAACAGAAGTTACCGGACTTCGAGAGACGTGGACAACTGTCAGGGGGGGAAACAGGAAGGTTACACGGACTTCAGAGAGACGTGGACACTTTAGGGGGGGAGGAAACAGAAGTTACACGAATTAGAGAGGACGTGGGGGGGGGGGGAAACATCAGTTACACGGACTTCAGGAGAGTGGAAACTTTAGGGGGGGGGGGAACAGAAGTTGAAACGGGGACTTCAGAGAAGAAAGTGGAAACTTTAGGGGGAGAGGGGGGGGGGGGGACATAAAGTTACACGGACTTCAGAGATGACGTGGACACTTTACGGAGAAAACGGCCAAGAATAATATCGTTCCTAACGTGTAGTATGTTGTTAAAAGGAACGTGAGTCAAATTAATTTAACCACTTGTGGGGTTAATAGTCAACTTGGCTGAGAAGAAACCATTCCAAGGACCACTGTGAGAGGTTACGAAACTCAGCAGTCCACACTCCACTTCCTTTCTGTTCCGGTCTATTTGCAGTCAAATAAAGACCTGGGCAAAAACACAGCACTCTTAGGATAAATCAATTAAGCAGAGTGAAACAGAATATCACAATAGGGACGGTTAATTAGTACTAAGTCCTTTGTAGGATTACCTCATCTGCCTCCTTCACCCATGATGAGAAAATCACTAGACAACTGAAAAAACACAAGACTTCTGGCTCAATCAGTTCGTAATCTATGAATGAACGGTCGGCCCCCCCCCCCTATCTGTTACGATACGGAGAGGCGACAGGGACGAAACCTTGTTACGGGTTCTCTAATTCACTTTGAGGAGAGAGAGAAGAGGAAAGAGAGAGAGGACAGAGAGAGCGACAGACAGAGACAGACAGAGAGAAGGACAGAGACAGACAGAGAGACAGACAGAGACACAGAGAGACAGAGAGAGACAGAGAGAGAGAGGAGGAGACATGACAGAGAGGACAGAGGACAGAGAGAGACGACAGAGAGAGAGAGGAGAGACAGACAGAGAGAAGAGAGGACGGAACAGATCGAGATCAGGACGAGAGAGAGAGAGAGAGACAGGGACGAGAGAGAGAAGAGAGACAGACGCGAGGAGACAAGAGAGAGACAGGAGAGAGACAGAGAGACGAGAGGAGAGACAGACAGGAGAGACAGAGAGAGAAAGAGAGAACAGAGATGACAGGACAGAGAGAGAAGAGAGGACAGACAGAGAGACAGAGAGAGAGAGAGACGAGAGAGAGGAGAGAGGAGAGACGAAGAGCGAAGAGAGACAGACAGCGAGGAGAAGAGAGACAGAGAGAGGAGACAGAGAGAGGACAGAGACGAGACAGAGAAGAGAGAGAGAGAGAGACAGACAGACAGAAGACAGAGAGACAGAGAGACAGAGAGGACAGAGAGAGAGACGAGAGAGACAGTAGCAGAGACAGAGACAGAGAGAGAGAGAGACAGAGAGAAGGACCAGAGAGTAGAGACAGAAGCGAGGAAACGAGAGAGAGAAGACGAGGAGAGAGACAGAAGAGAGAGACAGAGGGGAGAGAGACAGAGAGAGAGACAGAAGATACAGAGAGAGAGAGAGCTCAGAGGAGAGACAGAGAGATACAGAGAGAGAGAGAGAGACAGACAGAGAGAGAACAGAGAGGAAGAGAGAGACAGAGAGAGAGACAGAGAGACAGAGAGAGACAGACAGAGAGAAAGAGAGAGAGACAGAGAGAGAGAAAGAGAGAGAGACAAGGATGAAGAGAGACAGAGAGAGAGACAGAGAGAGAGAGAAGAGAGAGAGGACAGAGAGAGACAGAGAGATCGAGGAGAGAAACAGGGTCCTGAGAGTTGTGTCTTATTCTTTCCGACGCTGGTGAACTAGTTCGGCATATCATCCACAGGAGTGATGGACCTACAGAAAGTAAACCGTTAATCTCCGCTATGACATCAATTCACCTGCTGGATCTCTGGAGTCATTAACTGTCTGTTATGATTATTGGAAAAATGTATTACGCAACAATTGGATTTTGTCTTCGGTTTTAATCGACTCTTTAAGATCAAATCAATAGTCAGTCATTAAAGAAAAAAACTTATTACTTTTTCAATTGGTCGGAGAGAGTGATGAATAAGAGGGCGGAGAGAAGCTAGACAACCCTATTTCAACAGTTATTGAAGGGGTGGGGGCTAGATAAAACAACATAATTTCCACCAGTTTATTAGAGGGGTGGGGGCTAGGACAACCTAATTTCACCAGTTATCTAGAGGGGGGGGGGGGCGGGAGGGGGAAGTAGGACACAAAACCTATTTCACCAAGTGTATAGAGGGGTGGGGCTCTAGACAACTAATTTCACCAGTTTATTACGAGGGGGGGGTGCTAGACCAACCTAATTTCACCAGTTATATAGAGGGGGGATAGGACAACATAATTCTCACCAGTTTATTATGAGCGGGGGGGGCTAGACAACCTAAGTCATCAGTTTATAGATGGGGGGGGCTAGACAACAATAATTCACCAGTTTTATATTAGAGGGGTGGGGGCAGACTACCTAATTCACAAGTTTAGAGGGGTGGGGGCTAGACTACCTAATGTCACAGTTTATTAGAGGGTGGGGCTAGACAACCTAAGTTCACCAGTTTAATAGAGGGGTGGGGGCCTGACTACCTAATTTCACCAGTTTAGTGGGGTGGGGTCTTAGAATACTACTTTCACCAGTATTAGAGGTGGTGGGGCTAGACAACTTAATTTCACCAGTTATTCGAGGGGTGGGGGGTAGACCAACCTAATTCACCAGTTTATTAGACGGGGGGGGGCTAGACTACTAATTTCACCAGTTTTATTAGAGGGGGGGGGCTAGACACAACGAAGACAAACGAGGGTAGTCCTTTACATGTTGTTAATAAAGCACTACATTAATTTTTAAAGTACCCAAATTAAATAAGTCAAAGTAAAAATTAAAAAACACTTAAATCCAAAAATATAGGCAGATGAATAAAGGTCACGCGAAAGGTTGTATGGATAGATGGAGCCATTCACTGCCTTCAGGACTGTCCTGGAACCAACCCACCCAGATACATAAACAGATCAGGAGGATATGGGATATTGGAAAAAGGTGGAGAATGAGAGCTAGAGAAAGATCAGGAGGCCGCCATTCGTCAATCCTCATCGGGCGGTAACTATGGATATGAAAAAGTGGAGAGAGCAGAGAAACAGATCAGGGAGGCAGCCATCTGTCAAGTCCTCAGTCGGTCTGGCAATATGATATTGAAAAAGGGGAGAGAGACTAGAGAGGAGATGGCAAGATAAATACCAGATGCCTGCTTCTTGTCAATGCTGCCATTCATATGTACCAAAAAGTGTGAGTGGCAGTGTGGCGGTCCAGACAAGACCACCGGGATGTGGACTGGATGTTCTGCTTCACGCTATAGGGCCAAACCGAGCCGTACTGGGCCTGGATCCCCCACGCGGTAGATCCTGTATCATGGTTGTTGTAGCGAACAGTGCTGAAAGGAGACAATGTGAAAACTACCCGAGGCAGTACGGTTGAGAATCAGATCAGGAGACTGACTGACTCATTTGGGCTTAGTTTCTGCGTCTGTGACCTGGCGGATAAAGATGGTGTCCTCCGGGTGGCTGATGTCTCCCTGCTCTTGCATGTAGGAGGAGGCGATGGCCAGCGTGGAGCCGTCGTTACTGAAGGCCAGGGAGGCGATCGACGTCGGGTAACGGTGGAACTGACAGAGACGCTTCTTGTTGAACGGGTCCCAGATGTTCACAAAGCCGTCTGAGCCACCTGGTAGAAGGACGGAGAGAGGGGGGGTTTTCAAGGTCAACGGAGGAACGAAATGGACATTTTATCTACAGAGTAGTTATGAATTACCAAGATTATAATCTGGAGGCTAATCATTCATCAAGTGTTCCCTTGGCGATATTAATCCAAGAGGTCACATGATAATAGACCATAAAACAGCAGGAAATAAAAATCAAGCTTCATGGATACTTGTTTTAATATTCTGGTTCAATAATTGTTCTTATTTTTATTTATTTATTTAAATATGTAGTTGAACATTTTAAAAGCAGTCAAATGACGGCTGAGTTGTTATATTAGTGACCATAGAAAGTCTCCCACCTGTGGCGAAGGTGTTGTGAACACTGTGGAAGGAGATGGCGTTGACGGGATAGACCTGTTCAATCCCGTTCTCCTTCAGCCGGTGGCATTTGAAGGCGTACTTCTTCTTCTGCACCTCTTGGCTGGGGTCCAGGTACTCCACGGCAACACGTCCTTCTATGGAGCTCAGGACATAGCCCTTCAAACAGACAGTAACACCTGGTCTCAGCAGACACACAGAAACACCTGGTCTCAGCAGACAGACAGAAACACCTGGTCTCACCAGACAGACAGACAGTATCATCTGGTCTCACCAGACAGACAGTATCACCTGGTCTCACCAGACAGACAATAACACCTGGTCTCACCAGACAGACAATACCACCTGGTCTCACCAGACAGACAGACAATAACATCTGGTCTCAGCAGACAATAACACCTGGTCTCAGCAGACAGACAGACAGTATCATCTGGTCTCACCAGACAGACAGACAGTATCATCTGGTCTCACCAGACAGACAGACAGTATCATCTGGTCTCAGCAGACAGACAGACAGTATCATCTGGTCTCAGCAGACAGACAGACAGTATCATCTGGTCTCACCAGACAGACAGACAGTATCATCTGGTCTCACCAGACAGACAGACAGTATCATCTGGTCTCACCAGACAGACAGACAGTATCATCTGGTCTCACCAGACAGACAGTATCATCTGGTCTCACCAGACAGACAGACAGTATCATCTGGTCTCACCAGACAGACAGACAGTATCATCTGGTCTCACCAGACAGACAGTATCATCTGGTCTCACCAGACAGACAGACAGTATCATCTGGTCTCACCAGACAGACAGACAGTATCATCTGGTCTCACCAGACAGACAGACAGTATCATCTGGTCTCACCAGACAGACAGACAGTATCATCTGGTCTCACCAGACAGACAGACAGTAACATCTGGTCTCACCAGACAGACAGACAGTATCATCTGGTCTCACCAGACAGACAGACAGTAACATCTGGTCTCACCAGACAGACAGACAGTATCATCTGGTCTCACCAGACAGACAGTATCATCTGGTCTCACCAGACAGACAGACAGTATCATCTGGTCTCACCAGACAGACAGACAGTATCATCTGGTCTCACCAGACAGACAGACAGTATCATCTGGTCTCACCAGACAGACAGTATCATCTGGTCTCACCAGACAGACAGACAGTATCATCTGGTCTCACCAGACAGACAGACAGTATCATCTGGTCTCAGCAGACAGACAGACAGTATCATCTGGTCTCAGCAGACAGACAGACAGTATCATCTGGTCTCACCAGACAGACAGTATCACCTGGTCTCACCAGACAGACAGACAGTATCATCTGGTCTCACCAGACAGACAATAACACCTGGTCTCAGCAGACAGACAGTATCATCTGGTCTCAGCAGACAGACAGACAGTATCATCTGGTCTCAGCAGACAGACAATACCACCTGGTCTCAGCAGACAGACAATAACACCTGGTCTCACCAGACAGACAATAACACCTGGTCTCACCAGACAGACAGTATCATCTGGTCTCACCAGACAGACAGACAGTATCATCTGGTCTCAGCAGACAGACAGACAGACAGTATCATCTGGTCTCAGCAGACAGACAGACAGTATCATCTGGTCTCACCAGACAGACAGACAGTATCATCTGGTCTCAGCAGACAGACAGACAGTATCATCTGGTCTCAGCAGACAGACAGACAGTATCATCTGGTCTCAGCAGACAGACAGACAGTATCATCTGGTCTCAGCAGACAGACAGACAGTATCATCTGGTCTCACCAGACAGACAGACAGTATCATCTGGTCTCACCAGACAGACAGACAGTATCATCTGGTCTCACCAGACAGACAGACAGTATCATCTGGTCTCACCAGACAGACAGACAGTATCATCTGGTCTCACCAGACAGACAGTATCATCTGGTCTCACCAGACAGACAGACAGTATCATCTGGTCTCAGCAGACAGACAGACAGTATCATCTGGTCTCAGCAGACAGACAGTAACACCTGGTCTCAGCAGACAGACAGACAGTATCATCTGGTCTCACCAGACAGACAGTATCATCTGGTCTCACCAGACAGACAGACAGTATCATCTGGTCTCACCAGACAGACAATAACATCTGGTCTCACCAGACAGACAGACAGTATCATCTGGTCTCACCAGACAGACAGACAGTATCATCTGGTCTCACCAGACAGACAGACAGTATCATCTGGTCTCACCAGACAGACAGACAGTATCATCTGGTCTCACCAGACAGACAGACAGTATCATCTGGTCTCACCAGACAGACAGACAGTATCATCTGGTCTCACCAGACAGACAGACAGTATCATCTGGTCTCACCAGACAGACAGACAGTATCATCTGGTCTCACCAGACAGACAGACAGTATCATCTGGTCTCACCAGACAGACAGACAGTATCATCTGGTCTCACCAGACAGACAGTATCATCTGGTCTCACCAGACAGACAGACAGTATCATCTGGTCTCACCAGACAGACAGACAGTATCATCTGGTCTCACCAGACAGACAGACAGTATCATCTGGTCTCACCAGACAGACAGACAGTATCATCTGGTCTCACCAGACAGACAGACAGTATCATCTGGTCTCACCAGACAGACAGACAGTATCATCTGGTCTCACCAGACAGACAGACAGTATCATCTGGTCTCACCAGACAGACAGACAATAACATCTGGTCTCACCAGACAGACAGACAATATCATCTGGTCTCACCAGACAGACAGTATCATCTGGTCTCACCAGACAGACAGACAACGATGTGTGGTCCTGTCTGGCTCAATGCCAAGGGTTCAAGTCCAGCAAGGGGATCACATAGGCCTACTAAAACACGCATGATGTCACCGTACGTTGCTGTGTATAAAATCTAAGTGACGTTTAGTATAATGATATGACATCACCTTCTTCCCAGCCCACAGACGTGTGCCAGTTAAACCAGGGGACCCCCAACAGTTCCATGTATTTAACTATTCCACAGCTAACTCACCTGATTCAACTGGTCAACTAAGCATCAAGCCCTTCACTAGGTCAATCAGGCGAGATAGTGCAGAGCTACTACAAAATAGTGAAAGGTCTGGGGGTCCCAAGGAGAGGTTAGTCAAGCACTGAGCTAGACTAGAGGTTTACCTGTTTGTTAGGGAAGGCCCTGATGCCTCGTGTCTGGTACTGAACTAGACTAGAGGTTTACCTGTTTGTTAGGGAAGGCCCTGATGCCTCGTGTCTGGTACTGAGCTAGACTAGAGGTTTACCTGTTTGTTAGGGAAGGTCCTGATGCCTCGTGTCTGGTACTGAGCTAGACTAGAGGTTTACCTGTTTGTTAGGGAAGGTCCTGATGCCTCGTGTCTGGTACTGAGCTAGACTAGAGGTTTACCTGTTTGTTAGGGAAGGCCCTGATGGCTCGTGTCTGGTACTGAGGTAGACTAGAGGTTTACCTGTTTGTTAGGGAAGGCCCTGATGCCTCGTGTCTGGTACTGAGCTAGACTAGAGGTTTACCTGTTTGTTAGGGAAGGCCCTGATGGCTCGTGTCTGGTACTGAACTAGACTAGAGGTTTACCTGTTTGTTAGGGGAAGGCCCTGATGCCTCATGTCTGGAACTGAGCTAGACTAGAGGTTTACCTGTTTGTTAGCGAAGGTCCTGATGCCTCGTGTCTGGTACTGAACTAGACTAGAGGTTTACCTGTTTGTTAGGGGAGGCCCTGATGCCTCGTGTCTGGTACTGAGCTAGACTAGAGGTTTACCTGTTTGTTAGGGAAGGCCCTGATGGCTCGTGTCTGGTACTGAGCTAGACTAGAGGTTTACCTGTTTGTTAGGGAAGGTCCTGATGCCTCGTGTCTGGTACTGAGGTAGACTAGAGGTTTACCTGTTTGTTAGGGAAGGCCCTGATGCCTCGTGTCTGGTACTGAGCTAGACTAGAGGTTTACCTGTTTGTTAGGGGAGGCCCTGATGCCTCGTGTCTGGTACTGAACTAGACTAGAGGTTTACCTGTTTGTTAGAGAAGGCCCTGATGCCTCGTGTCTGGTACTGAGCTAGACTAGAGGTTTACCTGTTTGTTAGGGAAGGCCCTGATGCCTCGTGTCTGGTACTGAGCTAGACTAGAGGTTTACCTGTTTGTTAGGGAAGGCCCTGATGGCTCGTGTCTGGTACTGAGCTAGACTAGAGGTTTACCTGTTTGTTAGGGAAGGCCCTGATGCCTCGTGTCTGGTACTGAGCTAGACTAGAGGTTTACCTGTTTGTTAGGGAAGGCCCTGATGCCTCGTGTCTGGTACTGAGCTAGACTAGAGGTTTACCTGTTTGTTAGGGAAGGTCCTGATGGCTCGTGTCTGGTACTGAGGTAGACTAGAGGTTTACCTGTTTGTTAGGGAAGGCCCTGATGCCTCGTGTCTGGTACTGAACTAGACTAGAGGTTTACCTGTTTGTTAGGGAAGGTCCTGATGCCTCGTGTCTGGTACTGAGCTAGACTAGAGGTTTACCTGTTTGTTAGGGAAGGCCCTGATGGCTCGTGTCTGGTACTGAACTAGACTAGAGGTTTACCTGTTTGTTAGGGAAGGTCCTGATGCCTCGTGTCTGGTACTGAGCTAGACTAGAGGTTTACCTGTTTGTTAGGGAAGGTCCTGATGCCTCGTGTCTGGTACTGAGCTAGACTAGAGGTTTACCTGTTTGTTAGGGAAGGCCCTGATGCCTCGTGTCTGGTACTGAGCTAGACTAGAGGTTTACCTGTTTGTTAGGGAAGGCCCTGATGCCTCGTGTCTGGTACTGAACTAGACTAGAGGTTTACCTGTTTGTTAGGGAAGGCCCTGATGCCTCGTGTCTGGTACTGAACTAGACTAGAGGTTTACCTGTTTGTTAGGGAAGGCCCTGATGCCTCGTGTCTGGTACTGAACTAGACTAGAGGTTTACCTGTTTGTTAGGGAAGGCCCTGATGCCTCGTGTCTGGTACTGAGGTAGACTAGAGGTTTACCTGTTTGTTAGGGAAGGTCCTGATGCCTCGTGTCTGGTACTGAGCTAGACTAGAGGTTTACCTGTTTGTTAGGGAAGGCCCTGATGCCTCGTGTCTGGTACTGAGCTAGACTAGAGGTTTACCTGTTTGTTAGGGAAGGCCCTGATGGCTCGTGTCTGGTACTGAGGTAGACTAGAGGTTTACCTGTTTGTTAGAGAAGGCCCTGATGCCTCGTGTCTGGTACTGAACTAGACTAGAGGTTTACCTGTTTGTTAGGGAAGGCCCTGATGCCTCGTGTCTGGTACTGAGCTAGACTAGAGGTTTACCTGTTTGTTAGGGGAGGCCCTGATGCCTCATGTCTGGTACTGAGGTAGACTAGAGGTTTACCTGTTTGTTAGGGAAGGTCCTGATGCCTCGTGTCTGGTACTGAGCTAGACTAGAGGTTTACCTGTTTGTTAGGGAAGGTCCTGATGCCTCGTGTCTGGTACTGAGCTAGACTAGAGGTTTACCTGTTTGTTAGGGAAGGTCCTGATGCCTCGTGTCTGGTACTGAGGTAGACTAGAGGTTTACCTGTTTGTTAGGGAAGGTCCTGATGCCTCGTGTCTGGTACTGAGCTAGACTAGAGGTTTACCTGTTTGTTAGGGAAGGTCCTGATGGCTCGTGTCTGGTACTGAACTAGACTAGAGGTTTACCTGTTTGTTAGGGAAGGTCCTGATGCCTCGTGTCTGGTACTGAACTAGACTAGAGGTTTACCTGTTTGTTAGGGAAGGCCCTGATGGCTCGTGTCTGGTACTGAGGTAGACTAGAGGTTTACCTGTTTGTTAGGGAAGGCCCTGATGGCTCGTGTCTGGTACTGAACTAGACTAGAGGTTTACCTGTTTGTTAGGGAAGGCCCTGATGCCTCGTGTCTGGTACTGAACTAGACTAGAGGTTTACCTGTTTGTTAGGGAAGGCCCTGATGGCTCGTGTCTGGTACTGAGGTAGACTAGAGGTTTACCTGTTTGTTAGGGAAGGCCCTGATGGCTCGTGTCTGGTACTGAGCTAGACTAGAGGTTTACCTGTTTGTTAGGGAAGGCCCTGATGCCTCGTGTCTGGTACTGAACTAGACTAGAGGTTTACCTGTTTGTTAGGGAAGGTCCTGATGGCTCGTGTCTGGTACTGAACTAGACTAGAGGGTTACCTGTTTGTTAGGGAAGGCCCTGATGCCTCGTGTCTGGTACTGAGCTAGACTAGAGGTTTACCTGTTTGTTAGGGAAGGCCCTGATGGCTCGTGTCTGGTATTTCAGACTGGACTCTCTCCTCTGCTGGACATAACCCATATTCCTCAGGTCCCAGACCAACACCCTTCTCCCTGCTGTCCCCACTATCAGACGTTCTCCAGCCACAGAGAGGGTGTACACCTTCGTTAAAGAGACAAAGACACGAGAACAGTCTTAAAATGTGTGTATAACAATCAATTTCTCTCAATGTCCATATGCCAGTAAGTATGTCCATTCTCACCAAAAAAAAAACAGACTATACATTTATGAACTTGAAATCAGAATTGAAAAATGAGGTCAATGTGTGCTTTGGTCTTTATGAATGTAGACATATAAACGCTTGCCTAGGAATGTTTCATACAGAGTTTTGATAGCTCTACCTTTTCAGGCTGTGTGAAGGTGCCAGCGTTGCAGGGGGTCCTGGGGTCCCACAGCCTGACTGACCTGTCCCAGCTACCCGTTACCATGACGTTGACCTCGGGACAGTATTCCACACAGCGAATGGGGGCATCGTGTGTCCCAACTATTGTATCTACACAACGGGAGAAAATATGGACCGTTAAAAACACTGTTTATCTAACAGGAAGAGGAAGCACACAATTCAGCGGTGACATATTGACAGGCACACCTTGATCTGTATTCAAGTCGTGGGTTTTCAACTGCGTGTCCAATCCTCCGCTCCAGGCATGTGTAGGGTCCTACAAGAGAAGAGATATCTGACTCAAACATATTCCTTGACCAGGGGAGGGGCCACACCATTTTACATTGTTTGTAGAAATGTACTTTAACAATATTGTCATGTTTCTTCTTCTTAGTGTGTGTCTGCGTGTGTGTGTGGCAAAGTAGACAACTCTGCATTTAAAATTGAGTAACTGATTACTATGGAATGCTTATGACAACAAACAAAAAACTTGTTTACATAGAAAGCACAATCCAACACAGGTGCCAGGTGTGAATACTTGATCCTCATGGAGTTGCCTCCCACATCGTAGAGCCTGACAGTACAGTCCCAAGAGGACACTAGAAGGAACTGGCCTGTACTGGGGCTGAACTTAACAGCAGAGATACTGTCCTCTGGTCCCTGGTTCAGTTTGTACTCGTTCGAGCCAGTCATCTGCAGGGAGAGAACAGATACCACAGCTATTAGGTCATACTGGGATTCTGTAGGAGCTTTCCTGCAGAGTAGTTCACCCCTGAAGTAGATGGAGAAAGCCCGGATGTAACGTTCTCTTAAACCATAACATGATCAGGTATGAAGCTTAGCTTGCTAGCTGACATACTTGTTAGCTAAGCTGCCATACTTGTGTTGGCGAAATAAACAAAACAAACCAACATGTAACGCAACATGACCTGTAAAGTTTTATACACGAGAACGTTACTGTCCTGGAAATTCAATTACATGAATTGGGTGTGCTGAAAATCTAGCAAGTTAGCAAGCTAGTTGGGTGGGTAGGTAGGCTAGCTAATGTGATTAACTAGCTAGCATACGTAACTGGCTAGCTAGTTGATCCGCAGTAGCTAGCCAACTTGGTCTCAACTACATGCACATTGGCTAACGTTAGCTAATCAGCGGTTTTCTATCGGGTAACATTGGCTAACGTTAGCTAATCAGCGGTTTTCTATCGGGTAACATTGTCTAACGTTAGCTAATCAGCGGTTTTCTATCGGGTAACATTGGCTAACGTTAGCTAATCAGCGGTTTTCTATCGGGTAACATTGTCTAACGTTAGCTAATCAGCGGTTTTCTATCGGGTAACATTGGCTAACGTTAGCTAATCAGCGGTTTTCTATCGGGTAACATTGTCTAACGTTAGCTAATCAGCGGTTTTCTATCGGGTAACATTGGCTAACGTTAGCTAATCAGCGGTTTTCTATCGGGTAACATTGTCTAACGTTAGCTAATCAGCGGTTTTCTATCGGGTAACATTGGCTAACGTTAGCTACTAATATTAGCTAACTAACAAGCGTGGATGGTGAAAGCAGGCCAAATCTCGCTGGCTGGCTAGCCGTTTGCAAGCTAATTCGCCATCTATAGATTGATAATGCGTTAGCTAGATTTTGTCAATCAATTAGGTTTGTTTTAACTCACCGTTCTTGGTTTGAGCTGAAGTACCTCCTTGGGTATAAAATTGGAAAAAATAACTCGTCGTTTATCTTATAGACTAATATGTTCGCTTCCTCGTCCCTCTCCACTGTACACACTCCGCAGCAGCGTTGCTACACGAGTGGATTGATTGGTCAGAACGAATAACCAACTTTCCCGCCTTGTTCGTGATTCTTTGAAAGTTCTCTTCCGTTGTCGAGTACATGGGTCATGTGATATGGGACATACTTCAAATGACAGATTCTAAAACCCGTTTGACAACTCTGTTGTCGAGTACATGGGTCATGTGATATGGGACATACTTCAACGACAGTATCTAAAACCCGTTTGACAACTCTGTTGTCGAGTACATGGGTCATGTGATATGGGACATACTTCAAATGACAGTATATAAAACCTTTTAAAAGTATTGTTAAATAAATGTTAACTATTTGGTTGTAATATCATCATCACCTCTTGAAGAACATAGTCAGACCTACAAATGTCAGATTATTCCATTGCGCAAATGTTGTTCTATCGTTAATTAAAGTTATACAGCAAGTAACTGCTTGCTTTTCACAATCAGTAAACATGAATAATCATGTAATTTCATTTACGTAGGGTAGCCTCACGATATCTCTCAATATTGGCCGCCATTAATTTGATATTTAGGATATATCAAATAAAAGTGAACTATACCTGACAAGTGTGAGTGGTTTGGGTTCATTTTGTGGGCTCTGTCTGTCAAGCAGAGATGTCTTTGGGATTATTTTTCAGTCATATCCAATACCAGGAGTGTCAAATTCCAGTCTTTGAATGATGCTGTGTCTTCAGTGCATGTATGTATTACAATTATACACTTCAACAGTGTTTACCAATCTTGGTCCTGGGATATCAATGGTTACACGTGATTTAACGAGTTAAAGGCTGATTTGTAATTCATATATACAGAAATAGATCTTTTTTTAAACACTACACTACACTTCCTATGCATCATGTAAATACTCTAACACCGGTTCATCTCAATATCCAATTTCCTTCATCTGCATTGATCTGATAAACACAGGATAGGTGGAGTATTTCATCAAATTAGACTTAATTTCAACCAGTGGAGAATGTGAAATGCTTTATTGAAAGAATTTCATTATCCAAATATTATAATTGTAATATTATAAATATAAGTTCAATCTTTACTTCAATGCACATCTGATGTGCAGTATAAAAACAGAGGAAGCGAGAGAGGTGTAAAAGACAGAGGGAGGGAAAGAGGTAAGAACAGAGGAGCAGGGAAGGCAGCATATGATTAATGAATCACAGTGCTACCCTAATATTCTCTCAGTTCATCACAATTACATAAGTGTCTCTCGTCGGCCCGAAGGTTATCTTAAGAGCGGGTGAAGTGGCGATGACGGGACTGGGGGTTGGCATCCTCATATCAAATCATACCTGCAGACGAGAGACAGATGGAATTAACATGTTTAAGTCTTTTTTTATTTTATTTTTTATTTATTCTAACACTGTCAGTCATCATAATCATCAGGAGGTGAAATGCAAAACTGACCTGGGATCATTAACTCTGGGACTACTACATCTATCTGTATTTCAATGTAAAGCATCTCTTTAATAATACTTCCTGTATAATATAAACTGACCTAGTGTAACGGATGTGAAATGGCTAGCTAGTTAGCGGGTACGCGCTACTAGCGTTTCAATCAGTTACGTCACTTGCTCTGAAACCTAGAAGTAGTGTTGCACCTTGCTCTGCAAGGGCCGCGGCTTTTGTGGAGCGATGGGTAACGACGCTTCGTGGGTGACTGTTGTTGATGTGTGCAGAAGGTCCCTGGTTCGCGCCCGTGTCGGGGCGAGGGGACGGTTTAAAGTTATACTGTTACACTGGGATCATTAACTCTGGGAACTACTACATCTCTATCTGTATTTCAATGTAAAGCATCTCTTTCATAATACTTCCCTGTTGGCCTGATCAAGTGACCTCTCACCTCTGATCATGCTGTGGCCTCTCTGTCAGCCAGTTCAGATGCGGGAGGGGTTCACCGACACAGCTGATATAACCTAGAGGATTTAGGGAGAAGTGGGAGAGAGGGATGAAGTGAAGGAGAGAGACTGTTATTGAGAAAATAAGGTAGTTAAAGCGACAGTGTTCAACAGGAATCTGTGTGTGGCCTCACCTGGTGTCCACACCACACGAAGTGGCTGCAGAGTACTTTATGCTGAAAAACATGAACAGACACACAAGGACAAACAACATAGCGTAGTTATAGAAATAATGAAGTGTCTTACTATTCTCCATGGTTGGCCCTCTTGCCTATTCTTTGAAGGTGGAAGGAGCCACAGTTATACACCTGAGCCTGCTTACTGCACAACACAATCCATCAATCAGATTGATACATGAGTGTGTAGGTGTGTGTTATAGGGTGTCTAATTGTTCCAAATTGTTTCAATACGGGTGACTTAAAATAGCCTGTTTTGTTTTTGTACAGACATTACATTTACATTTACATTTAAGTCATTTAGCAGACGCTCTTATCCAGAGCGACTTACAAATTGGTGCATTCACCTTATGATATCCAGTGGAACAACCACTTTACAATAGTGCATCTAACTCTTTTAAGGGGGGGGAGGGGGGGGTTAGAAGGATTACTTTATCCTATCCTAGGTATTCCTTAAAGAGGTGGGGTTTCAGGTGTCTCCGGAAGGTGGTGATTGACTCCGCTGACCTGGCGTCGTGAGGGAGTTTGTTCCACCATTGGGGTGCCAGAGCAGCGAACAGACATCAAACCCTTACCTAAACAGCACCCTCACCTGAACAGCACCTCACCTGAACAGCACCTCACCTGAACAGCACCCTCACCTGAACAGCACCCTCACCTAAACAGCACCTCACCTGAACAGCACCTCACCTGAACAGCACCTCACCTGAACAGCACCCTCACCTGAACAGCACCCTCACCTGAACAGCACCCTCACCTAAACAGCACCTCACCTGAACAGCACCCTCACCTGAACAGCACCCTCACCTGAACAGCACCTCACCTGAACAGCACCCTCACCTGAACAGCACCTCACCTGAACAGCACCCTCACCTGAACAGCACCTCACCTGAACAGCACCCTCACCTGAACAGCACCCTCACCTGAACAGCACCTCACCTGAACAGCACCCTCACCTGAACAGCACCCTCACCTGAACAGCACCCTCACCTGAACAGCACCTCACCTGAACAGCACCTCACCTGAACAGCACCCTCACCTGAACAGCACCTCACCTGAACAGCACCCTCACCTGAACAGCACCCTCACCTGAACAGCACCTCACCTGAACAGCACCTCACCTGAACAGCACCCTCACCTGAACAGCACCTCACCTGAACAGCACCATCACCTGAACAGCACCTCACCTGAACAGCACCCTCACCTGAACAGCACCTCACCTGAACAGCACCTCACCTAAACAGCACCTCACCTGAACAGCACCCTCACCTGAACAGCACCTCACCTGAGAAGTAGAAATCAAAGGGAGAGAAACTGAGAATTGAATAACTGCATTTGACAAAGTTAAGTAAATGAAAGAATACTCTTATTGCAATGTGAATGGCTCTTAAAAGAGCCTTTGGTTGTGCATAGTGTAGTCTATGGTGTTGCCAGGGAACAGCACCCTCTTCGAAGAAGTAGGAGGTGAACATCTCCCGCACATGGATTGCCTCTCTTGCTGCGTTATTTGACCCCATCCTTGAAACATCCTGCAGAGCAGCAGACTTCTCCTCTGGCACGCGGCGGCGAGCTGCAGATCCCCTCCTGGTCCTCGTGTCCATCCTCATGAAGTTATGCAGGACACAGGTAGCCTTCACACACCTGAATTCCTCCAGGAGGCAGTCCCAGATGGCCCTGGTCACCAAACCTTGCAGTGCCCTACACGGTAACTGCAGGCAATCGTTTTGAAGGAATCTCCAGTTACAAGGTATCTGTAGGAATTTAGAAGATAATGTCATTATTAGACATTAACATCACCAGGTCATTGTGGATTACTAAAGTAGAATATCGCTTATAACAAATCATGATAACATTGGATAGATGCATGTACACACACATGTGCATGTGACAATAGCAGGATCATATCAAGGATAGCATCACAAATGAATACAGAAATACCACTTGAAGCTTGATGAAGAGTTGATGATTTGAATCAGCTGGAAAAAAAAAAAATGTGCACCCCTTTGAGTCCCCAGGACCAGGACTGAGAACCACAGCTCTCTGTATCTGAGGACAGAAAACCTCACAAGAAACAGACTTGATTATACTCAAATTAGACCGCACTGAATATTATGTTACTATTATCTCCGTCCTCACTTCCAGGGACAGGAACTACTAAAAAGTACCTGCCCTATCCAGAATAGCCTACTCTCTCACTTTGACAGTTGGGGCAGCTATCACCTACCCCCATAGCTGTTAGCTAGCTACCTACAAATGCATTTAGAGTTGTTTTTACAGTGATAGATACATCAAGATAGCTAGATAATATGACGTTAGGTAGCTGGTGATATTTAATTCACTTAGCTAGCTATCTATACAGTATGTAAAGTTGGCTAGATAGCTAGCTAGCCATGTTAGCAGCTCTTTTGAGTAAGCCTGCACTGTAGCTAGTTAGTTAATAATACATCGTTTTTTGTTTTACATTTTCTAAATATATTTACCTACTTGAATAGGTTCTCCCAGCCATGTGGACGATTAGAAACAGGGCAGCAAAGTGTGTTAGTCACCAGAGCGTTTTAGAGCATATTACTATTTACCAATTGAATAACTAGACCTTCCTACAAACTTGCTATGCTGGATTCTTGACCCACAATCAAACCGTGCTGCTATATGCTGCCCACAAACGAGCCTCTCTCTGCGGCCGAACCGGCACACCGTAATGTACCGCTTGCTAGTGAAAACGAGCCGTAATAACGGGTTATGTTTACTTTGCAAGATACCGGTAGAAACTTTGTACAGTTGGCTAAACATATAGTGGTAAGTAAACCTAGTGTCATTGTTTTCTCCAACCAATGTAGGCCTACCTAGCGAAGTTAGCTAACATGATCCCAATTTCAATATTGTTTTTAAGTGTTTAATTAGGATTTCGGCTGACAGACAGGCTACATTGATTGATTGATGGACTACGTAAAATTGGCTAGCTAGCTAATAACATCATGTCAATTTGTTTTATTTAATTTAATCTTTATTTAACTAGGAAAGTCAGTTAAGAACAAATTCTTATTTACAACGAAGACCTACCAAAAGACAAAAGGCCTCCTGCTGGGACCGGGCTGGGATTAAAAATAAATTAAATAAAAATATAGGACAAAACACACATCGCGACAAGAGAGACAACACTCCTTAAAGAGAGACCTAAGACAACAATATAGCACGGCAGCAACACATGACAACAACATGGTAGCAGCACAACATGGTAGCAGCACAACATGGCAGAGGCGCAAAACAGGGTACAAACATTAATGGGCACAGACAACAGCACAAAGGTCAAGAAGGTAGAGACAACAATACACGCAAAGCAGCCACAACTGTCAGTAAGAGTGTCCATGATTGAGTCTTTGAATGAAGAGATGGAGATAAAACTGTCCAGTTTGAGTGTTTGTTGCAGCTCGTTCCAGTCGCTAGCTGCAGCGAACTGAAAAGAGGAGCGACCCAGGGATGTGTGTGTACTTTGGGGACCTTTAACAGAATGTAACATTAACAAAATGTACCTTTAACAGAACGTGACTGGCAGAACGGGTGTTAACAAGCTAACTTTCAGGGGATAAAGTAGATGGCTATATCCAAATATTGTTTGATTTGCTTGCCATCTATAGTGGTGATGACAGTAGTCCGACAACTTTACTAGGACGAGGACTTGCCGGTGTTAAACTCTTCCCAAAAACCCAATCTCTGATGAAGCAAGCTAAATTCTGTTGTTTGCTAGCTACAGGTCAAATGGATAGGTGTCTTCACCCATCTTAAATGACATGATCATTGATGTTTACTGATCACGAAAAGCATGCAGTTACTTGCTGTATGATAGAGAGCGAAATGTGCGCAGTTGTTTTGTATGGAATAATCGGGAAGTGTGCAGTTCTGACTATCCTCAATAGGTGATGATATTAAAACCAAATAGTTATAACATGTATTTCACAATCCTTTAAAAATGGCACGTAGTTGTCAATGATTTTACCGGAGCTGGGGGTCCCCTTCCCCCCCCCCCAACAGCCAAATCGAACGTATTGTGACGTTTTATTTAAAACGACCTATATGCTCATTTTCCCATCAGAGATGTTTTTCCATCAAGCTGACTTTTTGCCTGATGATATTGATTGGAAAGGAGCATCAAGCTAATCACCTTGAACATTCACCATCCTGTGAAGTTCATCATCATTTATTTAATCTGCAGCCTAACAAACTGCATGCTTTCCTGAGTCAAAATGGGAGGACCACACTGCATATTGCAAGTTTACTTCGATATAATGCTTATTATATCAATATTTGCGCATAAAGGCATTTCCACCGCTATTTCTTATCATAATGAATTTTACCGACACAAAAAGATACCACCGTGTCGAACGAACACATTTTCTGTCGGCATTTATACAATTTTACCGGCATTTCATGTTTGCATCAGCCGGTTCGTAACATTTGTCATGCGTCAGGTAAATCATCCAGCATTGAAGTGGTCCACACACACATTTTCAATGTAACATTTTCTCACGTTTGCGACGTTCGTTATGAAATGTATAGCTCATAAACACTGTATTGTTTCATGATAGGACAGGACTGAATGACGTGACCTACCGCTATAGCCTTATTTTAGGCTATACTCTTAGAAAAACAGGTTCTGCATAGAACCATATAGGGATATATGCTTGCTTCATATATGGCACCGCTTAAGGTTCTATATAGAACCGAAATTGGTTACAGAACCCTGTATGGAATCCCATTTAGAACACTATATGGAATCCCATTTAGAATCCTATATGGAATCCCATTTAGAACCCTATATGGAATCCCATTTAGAACACTATATGGAATCCCATTTAGAATCCTATATGGAATCCCATTTAGAATCCTATATGGAATCCCATTTAGAATCCTATATGGAATCCCATTTAGAATCCTATATGGAATCCCATTTAGAACACTATATGGAACCCAAGGGTTCTATATGGAACCAATTTTGGTTAAGTGAAGAAGAACCCCTGGGGGGGGGGGGGACATACAGTATATGAAGCGAGCAATAGAACCCTTTTTGTTTCGATCCAGAACGTTTTTTTTTCTAAGAATCTAGAGAATAAAAAACACTGGGAGGCAGTGGAAGGATATGTACATTTTTGTGTAAGGTTATTCATGATCCGGTGTGTTGTAATAAAATAGGCCTATGGCACAGCCTAATAATGGCAATATAAATAGTTTGTAATTTAATGAATTAGGCTACAAAATGCTATCTGGTAATCATTCTATTAAATTTTATTATAAAAATTGTACAAAGGTAAAGCTTGCATGTTGCTCCCGGGATAACATAGAGGTGTAGGGAAAGTCATTGATCCAGGGACAGGAATCCGTAGTCGGAAATTCTCTTTGAAGTAGAACGGCATCCCAACCAGAGTTTGTGTGGATGATGCGTGAGCCGTGTTCACCGCTTCTATCTCCGCAGAAAGAAGACGTTTCCACTTGTTCCTCCGATTCTGGAACCAAGTTTTCACCTGTATCTCTGTCAACTGGAGACTGGAGGCGAGACTAGCTCGTTCTGTACTGCTAAGGTAACGTTTCATGTCAAACGTCGATTCTAGTTGGTAAACCTGACTCCGTGAGAATACGGTCCGAGACTTCTTTCTGGATGAGTTGGATGTTTTGTCGTCGTCAATATTACCCGTTTCTTCTGAAATAGCAGGTGATGTTTGGTTGTAGTGTCTCTCGTCACCTTCTTTATAATCATGAAAAAGTTGATGCCTCTTCACCATCTCTTGCCCCAGAATTAGTCTGTTTTTGTCACCTAAAATAGTGCAAAACACGGTAATCAATCCAAATGTTTATAAAAACCTTGGCTATCTTGTTAATGTTAAAAACACTGCATCATTTAAAATCAATCAAGTAACTTTTTTTTCTTCCATCAAGCAGTTTAAAATATGTTTTATCAGTAGCCGAAAAATCTCGAATAGACTTCTAATAAACAAATAAATAAAACAAATGCTGTCAAATGTCTGTCATTCTTTATCAACATATCTTACATCATTCAATAGTAATAATAATAGTTATAGGTTTATAATAATGTGTCATTGTTATCAGAATAACAATCAAGTAGGCTACCAAAAATAAAACACAATTTATAAAGCATTTTCACTTACTTAGAGAAGAAAGTGTGAGCTCGTTGAGGTCATTACGTGGTTTCTTTTCTCCGGGTAAAGGGTAGAAGTCTGTAGAATCCTCCCCACCGCTGAATCCTTCTGAAGACACTGAGCGCATGCGTTGTCTCTGCAGCAGCCCCGCGTCGGAACTAGAATTACAACTGTCCTTGTGCGCGTCCTCGGACCCAGTTCCAAGAATTGACCTAATAGTAAAATTGGAAACTGAGGTAAATGATACTTTACTGCCACTGTCTTCAGATTTCTTCATTCTGATAAACATTTAGAACCTTTAACTTCAGGCAATAAATGTGGAATCCGTTGGAGATTTTTTTTGAGAAGCGGGTTTGTTCTCCTTCTGCAAAGTTATGTCTGAATTCCCGGAGTACCATCACTCCCATACAACGTTCAGTTACTTTGTTTGCGCGTAGGTAGGATTCTCATGGACCAATCACAAGCTGGGAAGAGACCCGGTCATTTTAAACCGTGTTGGAGAGAGACACACGCACCAAAAGCTCTCCCCAACCCAACTCAGTCAGCAACAAACGAATGATATGCACACCTGACGTTTGCCAAAAGTTCCACAGTCAATATTTGAATATTACAAATGAAAATGGCCTTCAAGATCACATGTTGTAGCCATATTGCTCTATTTGCAATGCCCACTGTTTCGTGCTCTATTATAGCCACTAATTGGAGATCAATTATTGTTTGTTTACAAATTAGTGAGCTGATTTCGTTGTGCTTATTCCTTACAGAGATGTGAAACCAAGCCTTAATACTCTGACGGATTCGAAAAAGGGCAATGTAGGCCTAGTTTCTGTTTGAAAATTGGCCTTTGGCGATTTCACCATTCTGTTCTTGAAATTGAATTTATTTTGTGAAGACATCTTAGGCCTATCTATACATAGCCTATGGGCCAAATTCGAGAAATTATTGAAATATGTGTTTTGATATCAGTAATGTTGACATCATTTATTGTTTGGTCCAGAGTCATATTCCACTGAGCACACACTGGCTGAATCAACGTTGTTTCCACGCCATTTCAACGTGGACCGACGTGGAATAGACGTATGTGCCCAGTAGGATATCTCTGGGACGAGTCATCCACTGACAATAGAGAAATATAATTAGCTAAAACAATCTATTATATTCTATTATTTTATTCATTAAATGCGTGCTATGCTTTTGGTGTCTGTAAGTTAAAAGCCTTCAAATTGTCTTGATGAATTCCAAATCCCTTCAAATGAATGACATATAAAATGTTTCCCCAAAGGAGCGCTATGTTAAACTCTAAAATGAATCTAATGCAAGGACTGAACATACTATATTTGATAGGAAACATACATCCAACGTATAAGTCCCACGTTTTATTAAAGGTATAGATGAAAAACATTTATGCACATTTCTAAATACACTCGGTGTAGTCGGGAACGTATTTCACGATTTATTCAGAATGTAAAAAATAAAATAAAAAGATCCTTGTTTTTGGCCATTTGGTGAAACTCGTATCAGGGATTTTTTTTTAAATTACATTTCTCATTGACAGCAAGTAAAAGTCTGCGATAACACTGTGAGACGTTTGATTTAACATACATAAGAACATGTGATTTGTCCTCACTGTTTGCGCTATAAAACGATATAGGTCCAAGTAGTAGTTATTTTTCATCTGTGAGCCACATACCGTGTACGTGAAGCGAACAGTAGAACTATTACACATAAAACGGCTGTACATGATGAAATATTAACTTTACTTCGGATTGGTTCTCATCTCATACAAAACATCGATGTAATTCATTGTAAAATGACGTAGGGTACAGGGAGACATAGACCTATATGTGTTTACATCCTGTTTAAAAAACACATTAAAACACCCATCAGTTAAATCAAAACCAAATGTTCAGATTACATTGGACGCACAACAATTTAATATGAAATCATTTGAATAGGAGGAAATTTTTCAGTTTTACATTGGACGCACAACAATTTAATATGAAATCATTTGAATAGGAGGACATTTTTCAGTTTTGGACATGGGAATACAAATAAATAATAAATACAACATGTCATAATAGACCTGTACAACATACAAAGCCTTTTTACCTTTCCAACACCAACTATTTTCATAGATTTTTAAAAAATAGGTCTAATATGTTTCTTATACATAAGTTACAATACAGTAATATCAACACAATATATGAGTCTTTCAAATTGGTCTCAGCAGCGGCACGGATGTGACTAGGGGATGTGAATAGTACATTTGATGAGGGAACGTTAGTAGAGACTGACTGACTGACGCGTCCCCAGCGCTCCCAGTTTCTGAGCCGGTGTTCTCATGGTACAATATGGGTACGCGGACTATCCTCTGGGCCGCGGCGTGGCTCAGATTGACCGCTTCGAGTTCCGCGGCCAACTGTCGTTTCCACTTATTCCTCCTGTTCTGGAACCAGATTTTCACCTGGGTCTCCGTGAGGTGTAGGGATGCCGCCAGGCCTGCCCGTTCCGAGCTACTGAGGTACCGTTTCATATCGAACGTTGATTCCAACCGAAATACCTGACTCCTTGAAAAGACTGTGCGCGTTTTTTTTTTCCGACACGTTTTTTTATCCGAGTTCTCGTCTTTAATTTTCCTCCAGTCATCCACCAACTCTCTTTCCTTCTTTGGTTCGTCCCCATCACTCTCCTCCAGAACGAGATCATCAGTACTTGTGTTTTTGTCGTCCTCTTTGTCGTCTGGGTCGGGTGATTTTCGCAGCAGCTCCGGTGTCTCTCGGTCCTCGCCTGTTGATGGTGTGTCTCTCGCGATGGCCTTCTCAAACCCTACACGAAATAAACGACAATGTTTATCATTCATTGAAAACATTAATGCAACCATAAAATAAACATAAATTACTTTTTTTTAACCACTATATTTATTATTTCGATTAAACTCATCCAAGTAAATGTTCCATAATGACCCGAATCGCCTGGTGAGTCAAATTGAGGCAGTAGGCCTAATTGTTGGGGCAAATGTTGCAATATTCGATTGAAGATTCATGACAATATGAAGGTTATTTTAAACACAGTTCACCTGTACATTTACTCATCATTAGTCTGAATATCATTCCAACTGAGGAGTATTGCGAATAGCCAGTATTATAGCAACATCATTTATTTGAAAATATGTTGTAGCCTTATTTAATCCGTTATAACCAAAACATTACTTGAGGTATTCTAATGTGCAACATGTATGAAAACAGAAGCGATTGAATGTCTACTATGAATCTACCTCCAGTCCTGTAGAGATGATGTCCGGACGTGCCGAGCGCGTAGGGATACCACCACGCCGACGTTCGTTCCAAATAGTGCGCCGATAATCCAAATCTCTGGGCTGGGATGTCAAAACTAGGAAAAGTTAAATCACCGATCCGGGAGAGAGAGAAGCCTCCTTCAAATAGTCCTTTGGTGGTGGCAAGCAGCGTCTTCGGGTTGGAAGGTTTACTGTCGAAGTTGAGCAGGTTCTTGATAGAGAAAGGTGAGTCTTTAGCGGGCGGACGGGTCTCCTGTGCCGTCTCTGCCATCGCTTGTGAATGTTTATTGTCCATTTGAATGACTCACAGCAAACACACGTCAAGATAAACAGTTAAAGATATTGTCGGTTTATTCCGGTTACCCAAGCGTGGCGTTTCAGTCAAATATAGGCCTATTTTTTTGACTTAGAATGCTTTGAGAATAAATAAAATTAAATAAAAATGTAAGTGCGAAAATGTATGCACTCACTACTGTAAATCACTCTGGATAAGAGCGTCTGCTAAATGACTCGAATGTAAAAGTAAAATGTAGCATAAATCTTCATGCAGGTCTGTCCTGGAATGAT
This sequence comes from Salvelinus namaycush, assembly GCF_016432855.1. NCBI lineage: Eukaryota > Metazoa > Chordata > Actinopteri > Salmoniformes > Salmonidae > Salvelinus > Salvelinus namaycush. Next base: position 31,964 of record NW_024058269.1, read on the forward strand.
CGCAGCAATGATACATGGCACAATGATCACTGCGTCAGACTTGCAACGCATTCTACTAACGATTACATACAAATGTTAAATGCGCGCAGTCCTGGACGATTGGGCACGTAGGCTACAATGGCAAATGGGATTTGAGATGAAACTGGGAGCAGTGGAAGGGAGGGGACAGGAGGACAATAATAGGTGGAGTAGGCCTACGGGGAAGAAGAGAAGTCCAGAGGAAGGGAGGGGGCTGGAGCAGGATAATAGGTAGGGTAGGCCTGCTATGCGGGATCCTTGGGACGTCCACCATTGACATTTAAAATGGTTAGTGTAGGGCTTAAGTATAGGGTTTAGGGTAGGGCTTAAGTATAGGGTTTAGGACGTCCCAAGGATCTATTTTTGCACTGACCGACAAGTCCACCCAGACTGTGTGCCCTCCCCTCCTGAATGGAATGTGCGTGTTTTTGGCCATGTAGTCCAATTAGAAAGCAACATGGAAGTAGATGGGTTATGTACTCAAACCGTTACTAACAATTACTTACTGTCAAACAGGCATTTAATAAGTAAACACATTTCCAAATGGGTTGTAATGACAGGTCTACTCATCTGCAGTGCATGTACAACATCAATAGGGTGAAACTGTAAGTCATTACTGATGTGTGAATAGGGGCCTTTTTAATAGATGCTGACAGTTAATTAAACACTAAATGGGCTGATTTTACCTGCATTATCACCTTTTGGTGCCACATGCTGTCTGAACGATGACATTGAGGTGCACATTTTAACGTTTTTATTTATCTTTCAAGTCTAATATAAATGATTTATATCAGAGATGTATATACACGTATTAACCAGTGATTTGTTTAGTGAGTTTTATCCCCGTTTAATGAAGCCAAACTTCTGGTATGAACAAACAAACTAAAATACTTGTGTATACTATGTCATGCAACAACAGAAGTTTCACTCAGACTATAATCTGAGTTGCAGAGAGGAAGTCCTGTAGGCAATCATTAGCCCAAATCAACCTTATTCTAACCATGTGTCAGGGGGACAACACTCTGCCCTGTCTGGGGGGACAACACTCTGCCCTGTCTGGGGGGACAACACTCTGCCCTGTCTGGGGGGACAACACTCTGCCCTGTCTGGGGGGGACAACACTCTGCCCTGTCTGGGGGGGACAACACTCTGCCCTGTCTGGGGGGACAACACTCTGCCCTGTCAGGGGGGACAACACTCTGCCCTGTCAGGGGGGACAACACTCTGCCCTGTCAGGGGGGACAACACTCTGCCCTGTCAGGGGGGACAACACTCTGCCCTGTCAGGGGGGACAACACTCTGCCCTGTCAGGGGGGACAACACTCTGCCCTGTCAGGGGGGACAACACTCTGCCCTGTCAGGGGGGACAACACTCTGCCCTGTCAGGGGGGACAACACTCTGCCATATGAACCATGTGTCAGGGGGGACAACACTCTGCCATATGAACCATGTGTCAGGGGGGACAACACTCTGCCATATGAACCATGTGTCAGGGGGGACAACACTCTGCCCTGTCAGGGGGGACAACACTCTGCCCTGTCAGGGGGGACAACACTCTGCCCTGTCAGGGGGGACAACACTCTGCCCTGTCAGGGGGGACAACACTCTGCCCTGTCAGGGGGGACAACACTCTGCCATATGAACCATGTGTCAGGGGGGACAACACTCTGCCATATGAACCATGTGTCAGGGGGGACAACACTCTGCCATATGAACCATGTGTCAGGGGGGACAACACTCTGCCCTGTCTGGGGGGACAACACTCTGCCCTGTCTGGGGGGACAACACTCTGCCCTGTCTGGGGGGACAACACTCTGCCCTGTCTGGGGGGACAACACTCTGCCCTGTCTGGGGGGGACAACACTCTGCCCTGTCTGGGGGGGACAACACTCTGCCCTGTCTGGGGGGACAACACTCTGCCCTGTCTGGGGGGACAACACTCTGCCCTGTCAGGGGGGACAACACTCTGCCCTGTCTGGGGGGACAACACTCTGCCCTGTCAGGGGGGACAACACTCTGCCCTGTCAGGGGGGACAACACTCTGCCCTGTCAGGGGGGACAACACTCTGCCCTGTCAGGGGGGACAACACTCTGCCCTGTCAGGGGGGACAACACTCTGCCCTGTCAGGGGGGACAACACTCTGCCCTGTCAGGGGGGACAACACTCTGCCCTGTCAGGGGGGACAACACTCTGCCCTGTCAGGGGGGACAACACTCTGCCATATGAACCATGTGTCAGGGGGGACAACACTCTGCCCTGTCAGGGGGGACAACACTCTGCCCTGTCAGGGGGGACAACACTCTGCCCTGTCAGGGGGGACAACACTCTGCCCTGTCAGGGGGGACAACACTCTGCCCTGTCAGGGGGGACAACACTCTGCCCTGTCAGGGGGGACAACACTCTGCCCTGTCAGGGGGGACAACACTCTGCCCTGTCAGGGGGGACAACACTCTGCCCTGTCAGGGGGGACAACACTCTGCCCTGTCAGGGGGGGACAACACTCTGCCCTGTCAGGGGGGGACAACACTCTGCCCTGTCTGGGGGGGACAACACTCTGCCCTGTCAGGGGGGACAACACTCTGCCCTGTCAGGGGGGACAACACTCTGCCCTGTCAGGGGACCAACACTCTGCCCTGTCAGGGGGACAACACTCTGCCCTGTCAGGGGGGACAACATTCTGCCCTGTCAGGGGGGGACAACACTCTGCCCTGTCAGGGGGGACAACACTCTGCCCTGTCAGGGGGGACAACACTCTGCCCTGTCAGGGGACCAACACTCTGCCCTGTCAGGGGGACAACACTCTGCCCTGTCAGGGGGGACAACACTCTGCCCTGTCAGGGGGGACAACACTCTGCCCTGTCAGGGGGGACAACACTCTGCCCTGTCAGGGGGGACAACACTCTGCCCTGTCAGGGGGGACAACACTCTGCCCTGTCAGGGGGGACAACACTCTGCCCTGTCAGGGGGGACAACACTCTGCCCTGTCAGGGGGGACAACACTCTGCCCTGTCAGGGGGGACAACACTCTGCCCTGTCAGGGGGGACAACACTCTGCCCTGTCAGGGGGGACAACACTCTGCCCTGTCAGGGGGGACAACACTCTGCCCTGTCAGGGGGGACAACACTCTGCCCTGTCAGGGGGGACAACACTCTGCCCTGTCAGGGGGGACAACACTCTGCCCTGTCAGGGGGGACAACACTCTGCCCTGTCAGGGGGGACAACACTCTGCCCTGTCAGGGGGGACAACACTCTGCCCTGTCAGGGGGGACAACACTCTGCCCTGTCAGGGGGGACAACACTCTGCCCTGTCAGGGGGGACAACACTCTGCCCTGTCAGGGGGGACAACACTCTGCCCTGTCAGGGGGGACAACACTCTGCCCTGTCAGGGGGGACAACACTCTGCCCTGTCAGGGGGGACAACACTCTGCCCTGTCAGGGGGGACAACACTCTGCCCTGTCAGGGGGGACAACACTCTGCCCTGTCAGGGGGGACAACACTCTGCCCTGTCAGGGGGGACAACACTCTGCCCTGTCAGGGGGGACAACACTCTGCCCTGTCAGGGGGGACAACACTCTGCCCTGTCAGGGGGGACAACACTCTGCCCTGTCAGGGGGGACAACACTCTGCCCTGTCAGGGGGGACAACACTCTGCCCTGTCAGGGGGGACAACACTCTGCCCTGTCAGGGGGGACAACACTCTGCCCTGTCAGGGGGGGACAACACTCTGCCCTGTCAGGGGGGGACAACACTCTGCCCTGTCAGGGGGGGACAACACTCTGCCCTGTCAGGGGGGGACAACACTCTGCCCTGTCAGGGGGGGACAACACTCTGCCCTGTCAGGGGGGACAACACTCTGCCCTGTCAGGGGGGACAACACTCTGCCCTGTCAGGGGGGACAACACTCTGCCCTGTCAGGGGGGACAACACTCTGCCCTGTCAGGGGGGACAACACTCTGCCCTGTCAGGGGGGGACAACATTCTGCCCTGTCAGGGGGGGACAACACTCTGCCCTGTCAGGGGGGACAACACTCTGCCCTGTCAGGGGGGGACAACACTCTGCCCTGTCAGGGGGGACAACACTCTGCCCTGTCAGGGGGGACAACACTCTGCCCTGTCAGGGGGGACAACACTCTGCCCTGTCAGGGGGGACAACACTCTGCCCTGTCAGGGGGGACAACACTCTGCCCTGTCAGGGGGACAACACTCTGCCCTGTCAGGGGACAACACTCTGCCCTGTCAGGGGGACAACACTCTGCCCTGTCAGGGGGACAACACTCTGCCCTGTCAGGGGACCAACACTCTGCCCTGTCAGGGGACCAACACTCTGCCCTGTCAGGGGGGACAACACTCTGCCCTGTCAGGGGGACAACACTCTGCCCTGTCAGGGGGGACAACACTCTGCCCTTTCAGGGGGGGACAACACTCTGCCCTGTCAGGGGGGACAACACTCTGCCCTGTCAGGGGACCAACACTCTGCCCTGTCAGGGGGGACAACACTCTGCCCTGTCAGGGGACCAACACTCTGCCCTGTCAGGGGGGACAACACTCTGCCCTGTCGGGGGGACAACACTCTGCCCTGTCAGGGGGGACAACACTCTGCCCTGTCAGGGGGGACAACACTCTGCCCTGTCAGGGGGGACAACACTCTGCCCTGTCAGGGGGGACAACACTCTGCCCTGTCAGGGGGGACAACACTCTGCCCTGTCAGGGGGGACAACACTCTGCCCTGTCAGGGGGGACAACACTCTGCCCTGTCAGGGGGGACAACACTCTGCCCTGTCAGGGGGACAACACTCTGCCCTGTCAGGGGGACAACACTCTGCCCTGTCAGGGGGGACAACACTCTGCCCTGTCAGGGGGACAACACTCTGCCCTGTCAGGGGGGACAACACTCTGCCCTGTCAGGGGACCAACACTCTGCCCTGTCAGGGGGGACAACACTCTGCCCTGTCAGGGGGGACAACACTCTGCCCTGTCAGGGGGGACAACACTCTGCCCTGTCAGGGGACCAACACTCTGCCCTGTCAGGGGGGACAACACTCTGCCCTGTCAGGGGGGACAACACTCTGCCCTGTCAGGGGGGGACAACACTCTGCCCTGTCAGGGGGGACAACACTCTGCCCTGTCAGGGGGGGACAACACTCTGCCCTGTCAGGGGACCAACACTCTGCCCTGTCAGGGGGGACCAACACTCTGCCCTGTCAGGGGGGACCAACACTCTGCCCTGTCAGGGGACCAACACTCTGCCCTGTCAGGGGACAACACTCTGCCCTGTCAGGGGACCAACACTCTGCCCTGTCAGGGGGGACAACACTCTGCCCTGTCAGGGGGGACAACACTCTGCCCTGTCAGGGGGGACAACACTCTGCCCTGTCAGGGGGGACAACACTCTGCCCTGTCAGGGGGGACAACACTCTGCCCTGTCAGGGGGACCAACACTCTGCCCTGTCAGGGGGACCAACACTCTGCCCTGTCAGGGGGGACAACACTCTGCCCTGTCAGGGGGGACAACACTCTGCCCTGTCAGGGGGGACAACACTCTGCCCTGTCAGGGGGGACAACACTCTGCCCTGTCAGGGGGGACAACACTCTGCCCTGTCAGGGGGGACAACACTCTGCCCTGTCAGGGGGGACAACACTCTGCCCTGTCAGGGGGGACAACACTCTGCCCTGTCAGGGGGGACAACACTCTGCCCTGTCAGGGGGGACAACACTCTGCCCTGTCAGGGGGGACAACACTCTGCCCTGTCAGGGGGGACAACACTCTGCCCTGTCAGGGGGGACAACACTCTGCCCTGTCAGGGGGGACAACACTCTGCCCTGTCAGGGGGGACAACACTCTGCCCTGTCAGGGGGGACAACACTCTGCCCTGTCAGGGGGGACAACACTCTGCCCTGTCAGGGGGGACAACACTCTGCCCTGTCAGGGGGGACAACACTCTGCCCTGTCAGGGGGGACAACACTCTGCCCTGTCTGGGGGGGACAACACTCTGCCCTGTCAGGGGGGACAACACTCTGCCCTGTCAGGGGGGACAACACTCTGCCCTGTCAGGGGACCAACAAGAGGGTAGAGTCAATGATACTGTTGGAACACAGTGGAGGGTATTTGAGATTAGATGTATTATAGGATTGGTGAATCATAAGAAACTTTGACTGATAGAATAAACCAGTGTGTTACCATCGGGCCACTCACTGCATGCTACAAACACTGCTCCAGTGTGTTACCATCAGGGCCACTCACTGCACGCTACAAACACTGCTCCAGTGTGTTACCATCGGGCCACTCACTGCACGCTACAAACACTGCTCCAGTGTGTTACCATCAGGGCCACTCACTGCACGCTACAAACACGGCTTCAGTGTGTTACCATCGGGCCACTCACTGCACGCTACAAACACGGCTCCAGTGTGTTACCATCAGGGCCACTCACTGCACGCTACAAACACGGCTCCAGTGTGTTACCATCGGGCCACTCACTGCACGCTACAAACACGGCTCCAGTGTGTTACCATCAGGGTCACTCACTGCACGCTACAAACACGGCTCCAGTGTGTTACCATCGGGCCACTCACGGCTCCAGTGTGTTACCATCGGGCCACTCACGGCTCCAGTGTGTTACCATCGGGCCACTCACGGCTCCAGTGTGTTACCATCAGGGCCACTCACGGCTCCAGTGTGTTACCATCGGGCCACTCACGGCTCCAGTGTGTTACCATCGGGCCACTCACGGCTCCAGTGTGTTACCATCGGGCCACTCACGGCTCCAGTGTGTTACCATCGGGCCACTCACGGCTCCAGTGTGTTACCATCGGGCCACTCACGGCTCCAGTGTGTTACCATCGGGCCACTCACGGCTCCAGTGTGTTACCATCGGGCCACTCAAGGCTCCAGTGTGTTACCATCGGGCCACTCACGGCTCCAGTGTGTGTTTGAACCAGTGATAACACATCTGGAAGAGACCGTCACGCGCTAATCTGTGAGGTCAAAAGGTCAGCCATACATCCCCTCCGTCTGTGCAGGTGCCCAAACAAATTCTTCTCTCTAACTCAACATATACTGTGACCTGCTGATATCTGAAGGTATGTTTAGTAGATATATGCTGGTGCTTCTACACCTGCATTGCTTGCTGTTTGGGGGTTTTAGGCTGGGTTTCTGTATAGCACTTTGATATATCAGCTGATGTAAGAAGGGCTTTATAAATACATTTAATATATATATATATTTGTTAAGTTACAAATGTGATAAATGTTAAGAGGATCTGAACGAGTTTAAACGTCAAACGGATTTAAACTTAGTTTTGTCCACGTAGGGGTGAGAAAAAGAAAAATACATATTCAGACAAGCATGTAGACCTAAAAATCAACTGAAGTGGATTTTTGTACAACCTACACAGGATACATGATCTGCCCTTTGACCTTGGGAGGTTGGCTCTCAGTCTCAAGGACGACACTTGTTGTGAACAGCTACTTGTTCCCCCCCGGCGTAATGACAGGTCTCATCGTCCTGTTTGGAGACGGAGGGGGCGGAGAAGAGGATGGGAAGAGATGTCTGTTCATGGAAAATGTGGTCCAGATAATAGTATTCATAAAAAGGCAGCAATTACATTCATTAGAGGACTGGCAGGCAACAGTAACTAGGGAACTAATGGTTGTGGGAATGAAAAGAATCATATGCTAATTTCTTTTTTTTTCATTCTAATACCCTCTCTTGTTAAAATGGGATCTCGAGGCAAATAGACGGACAGAACTAAAAATTACACATCCCAAAGTCCTTCCTCACCACCTCTCCATAGTAATGAGGGTTGTGAAGACAGACTGTTACTATAGCTACATTTATCCAGGAAGTGAAATGACCCCCCCCCCCCTCTGAAGAGAAGAGCCGTTATACACTACCTTCTGGTGATAAATGAGATGCTCCCCATCTCACATTGTAGGGTTTAAAGCTGTCAAGCATCTTAAAATGGAATTTGTTACACCCTTTGAATTTTTTTTTGTAATAATGATGATTTGTACACGTTGCTAAAATAATACAAAACAGCTTTTACTAATTAAAACAGTTTGTAGACTCCAGCTTTTTAATTCAGCATCTTTACATCTCAATTAGACGAAGTGGATCGTGTTTCTGACGTCCGGAGCATGTCATTAAGAGAATATCCTCAGAGAGACTGTATATACACAGTAGGTTTTCATTTCCAACCTCTCTGGTATGACGCTGCATGGGAAGATTTGTGTCGCTCCGAGGTGGTGATTTATAATGAATTCATTAATACATATTTAGCTTAGTTTATGGCCATTACATTAAATCGAAAACAACTATATTATCTCCCCTTAACCTTTATCTGATCCCTGGAGACGCCGCCACGTCACGTAGCTAGACTGGAGACGCCGCCACGTCACGTAGCTAGACTGGAGACGCCGCCACGTCACGTAGCTAGACTGGAGACGCCGCCACGTCACGTAGCTAGACTGGAGACGCCGCCACGTCACGTAGCTAGACTGGAGACGCCGCCACGTCGTCACGTCACGTAGCTAGACTGGAGACTCCGCCACGTCACGTAGCTAGACTGGAGACTCCGCCACGTCACGTAGCTAGACTGGAGACTCCGCCACGTCACGTAGCTAGACTGGAGACTCCGCCACGTCACGTAGCTAGACTGGAGACGCCGCCACGTCACGGAGCTAGACTGGAGACGCCGCCACGTCACGGAGCTAGACTGGAGACGCCGCCACGTCACGTAGCTAGACTGGAGACTCCGCCACGTCACGGAGCTAGACTGGAGACTCCGCCACGTCACGTAGCTAGACTGGAGACTCCGCCACGTCACGTAGCTAGACTGGAGACTCCGCCACGTCACGTAGCTAGACTGGAGACTCCGCCACGTCACGTAGCTAGACTGGAGACGCCGCCACGTCACGTAGCTAGACTGGAGACGCCGCCACGTCACGTAGCTAGACTGGAGACGCCGCCACGTCACGTAGCTAGACTGGAGACGCCGCCACGTCACGTAGCTAGACTGGAGACGCCGCCACGTCACGTAGCTAGACTGGATACGCCGCCACGTCACGTAGCTAGACTGGAGACGCCGCCACGTCACGTAGCTAGACTGGAGACGCCGCCACGTCACGTAGCTAGACTGGAGACGCCGCCACGTCACGTAGCTAGACTGGAGACGCCGCCACGTCACGTAGCTAGACTGGAGACAATTAAGTCAAGTAGCTAGACTGGAGACAATTAAGTCAAGTAGCTAGACTGGAGACAATTAAGTCAAGTAGCTAGACTGAAGACAATTAAGTCAAGTAGCTAGACTGAAGACAATTAAGTCAAGTAGCTAGACTGGAGACAATTAAGTCAAGTAGCTAGACTGGAGACAATTAAGTCAAGTAGCTAGACTGGAGACAATTAAGTCAAGTAGTTAGACTGAAGACAATTAAGTCAAGTAGCTAGACTGAAGACAATTAAGTCAAGTAGCTAGACTGAAGACAATTAAGTCAAGTAGCTAGACTGAAGACAATTAAGTCAAGTAGCTAGACTGAATCTTACAGAATCAACTTAGTCAGTGATGAATGTTAATTTGCTCTGTCGAACAGATATAATTACTGGCAGACAGCTGATATAGGTCCACCATGTTGTGTGTGTGTACTAACTATGCCGTCTGGGGAGAGAACAATAGCCCTTGTATTGTACGGACAAGACCGTGTCGTAAGGAAACCTAATCAATCTATCTGACAAACTGCTCCTGAGAGAGTTTAATTATTTAATGAGTTCTCTTCAGTCTGAAACCTGAGCGTAATTCAATTGCAATAAAATAACATTAGGCCTGACAAGGCTATTAAGAAATGGTTCTAATTTACTGCTCTTTTGGAAGTTACGGTCTGTGGCTTTTACTGTGACGTACTAACAAACCTCACGTCGCAGACTCAGAAAAACAAGGAAATGTCTGCCATCTAGTGGCTGAACAACAGACTTGCCAGGAGTTAGGCTTTGCATGGGCTTTGGTACTCTAGCTAAACGAGATTTAGAAGGATAGCGTCGCAAGAATACCTTAGCAGCAATAAGAGACAAGATCATTAAAAACACCTTTTCAATATTTATTAGTATTGTCAAAGAAGTTGATGAATATAAAAACTTAGACAATCTCTTCTAGTTGTGTTTTAAAAACTAATTCCCCAGATATATCTTTAAAATAAAGTAGAGCGCTGAAAGAATGCTCTGACAGGAAGTAAACATGGTTACCACGACAACGGTAGAGCCCAAACCACCCAACAGACTACACAACCATAGAAGGACTTCATCTAACGGAGGCATTATATTATATCTTGTGGTGTTAACAAAATAAACAACAAACTGTGCTGGGATAAAGGCACTGATTTGATATGAGACTATTAAAATCAGCTGAGTAAATAGTCATACCAATACTGTAGAATGAACATGATATATTCTTATTAGTTTTGTAAAAAAGCACAAGCTACTGAGGTGGAACATTCTGAAAGAGCCATATGGAAGTAGGGGAAAACAGTTGAGAACACTTAACAATACCAACACACCAGAGCTACGTCACACTATCTACAGGTCTGGAAACAGTTAAACACTTACAATACCAACACACCAGAGCTACTTTACACTATCTACAGGTCTGGAAACAGTAACCATTAATCCATCCATAGTGGAAAGCAACAGATACATTGACTAAGTGTACATGATTATGGAGCATCCTCTAGTCAGCAGTGGTTCACACATGACCTCTACAGTAAGGCCTGACACTATTCAGTCTGGGTGGCTGAAGCGGTACAGATTGGGTGATTGAAATTTAAAGAGGTCATTTCCCATTGAGCCGACACTCGCAGCGTTTACCGTGTATGCAGTCTCCACTAACCCGGGAACATTGCCTTTAAAATGTTCAAATCATGCTGTAAAACACTGAACTTCCAACGATTCAGATTGAATAGAGGCCTAAATCACACAACAGTTCAACAACGAGTGATAAAAACCAATTGGTCACAAAGAGGAGGGTATGACGGTCAGTCTCCATGATGAGGATCCGGTCAGGAGATCAGGTCAGGAGGTCAGTCTCCATGCTGAGGATACGGTCAGGAGGTCAGTCTCCATGCTGAGGATACGGTCAGGAGGTCAGTCTCCATGCTGAGGATACGGTCAGGAGGTCAGTCTCCATGCTGAGGATACGGTCAGGAGGTCAGTCTCCATGCTGAGGATACGGTCAGGAGGTCAGTCTTCATGCTGAGGATACGGTCAGGAGGTCAGTCTCCATGATGAGGATACGGTCAGGAGACCAGGTCAGGAGGTCAGGTCAGGTCAGTCTCCATGATGAGGATACGGTCAGGAGGTCAGTCTCCATGATGAGGATACGGTCAGGAGGTCAGTCTCCATGATGAGGATACGGTCAGGAGGTCAGGTGAGTCTCCATGATGAGGATACGGTCAGGAGATCAGGTCAGGTCAGTCTCCATGCTGAGGATACGGTCAGGAGGTCAGGTCAGGAGGTCAGTCTCCATGCTGAGGATACGGTCAGGAGGTCAGGTCAGTCTCCATGCTGAGGATACGGTCAGGAGGTCAGGTCAGGTCAGTCTCCATGATGAGGATACGGTCAGGAGGTCAGGTCAGGTCAGTCTCCATGATGAGGATACGGTCAGGAGGTCAGGCCAGGTCAGTCTCCATGATGAGGATACGGTCAGGAGGTCAGGTCAGTCTCCATGATGAGGATACGGTCAGGAGGTCAGGTCAGTCTCCATGCTGAGGATACGGTCAGGAGGTCAGGTCAGGTCAGTCTCCATGCTGAGGATACGGTCAGGAGGTCAGGTCAGGTCAGTCTCCATGATGAGGATACGGTCAGGAGGTCAGGTCAGGTCAGTCTCCATGCTGAGGATACGGTCAGGAGGTCAGGTCAGTCTCCATGCTGAGGATACGGTCAGGAGGTCAGGTCAGTCTCCATGCTGAGGATACGGTCAGGAGGTCAGGTCAGTCTCCATGATGAGGATACGGTCAGGAGACCAGGTCAGGTCAGGTCAGTCTCCATGCTGAGGATACGGTCAGTCTCCATGCTGAGGATACGGTCAGGAGGTCAGTCTCCATGATGAGGATACGGTCAGGTCAGTCTCCATGATGAGGATACGGTCAGGAGGTCAGGTCAGGTCAGTCTCCATGCTGAGGATACGGTCAGGAGGTCAGGTCAGGTCAGTCTCCATGCTGAGGATACGGTCAGGAGGTCAGGTCAGGAGGTCAGTCTCCATGCTGTGGATACGGTCAGGAGGTCAGGTCAGGTCAGTCTCCATGATGAGGATACGGTCAGGAGGTCAGTCTCCATGATGAGGATACGGTCAGGAGATCAGGTCAGGTCAGTCTCCATGCTGAGGATACGGTCAGGAGGTCAGGTCAGTCTCCATGATGAGGATACGGTCAGGAGGTCAGGTCAGGTCAGTCTCCATGATGAGGATACGGTCAGGAGGTCAGGTCAGTCTCCATGCTGAGGATACGGTCAGGAGGTCAGGTCAGTCTCCATGCTGAGGATACGGTCAGGAGGTCAGGTCAGTCTCCATGATGAGGATACGGTCAGGAGGTCAGGTCAGTCTCCATGCTGAGGATACGGTCAGGAGGTCAGTCTCCATGCTGAGGATACGGTCAGGAGGTCAGTCTCCATGCTGAGGATACGGTCAGGAGGTCAGGTCAGGTCAGTCTCCATGATGAGGATACGGTCAGGAGGTCAGGTCAGTCTCCATGCTGAGGATACAGTCAGGAGGTCAGGTCAGTCTCCATGCTGAGGATACGGTCAGGAGGTCAGGTCAGTCTCCATGCTGAGGATACAGTCAGGAGGTCAGGTCAGTCTCCATGATGAGGATACGGTCAGGAGGTCAGTCTCCATGCTGAGGATACGGTCAGGAGGTCAGTCTCCATGATGAGGATACGGTCAGGAGACCAGGTCAGGAGGTCAGGTCAGGTCAGTCTCCATGATGAGGATACGGTCAGGAGGTCAGTCTCCATGATGAGGATACGGTCAGGAGGTCAGTCTCCATGATGAGGATACGGTCAGGAGGTCAGGTCAGTCTCCATGATGAGGATACGGTCAGGAGATCAGGTCAGGTCAGTCTCCATGCTGAGGATACGGTCAGGAGGTCAGGTCAGGTCAGTCTCCATGATGAGGATACGGTCAGGAGATCAGGTCAGGTCAGTCTCCATGATAAGGATACGGTCAGGAGATCAGGTCAGGTCAGTCTCCATGCTGAGGATACGGTCAGGAGGTCAGGTCAGGAGGTCAGTCTCCATGCTGAGGATACGGTCAGGAGGTCAGGTCAGTCTCCATGCTGAGGATATGGTCAGGAGATCAGGTCAGGTCAGTCTCCATGCTGAGGATACGGTCAGGAGGTCAGGTCAGTCTCCATGCTGAGGATACGGTCAGGTCAGGTCAGTCTCCATGCTGAGGATACGGTCAGGAGGTCAGGTCAGGTCAGTCTCCATGATGAGGATACGGTCAGGAGGTCAGGCCAGGTCAGTCTCCATGATGAGGATATGGTCAGGAGGTCAGTCTCCATGATGAGGATACGGTCAGGAGGTCAGTCTCCATGATGAGGATACGGTCAGGAGGTCAGGTCAGTCTCCATGCTGAGGATATGGTCAGGAGATCAGGTCAGGTCAGTCTCCATGATGAGGATACGGTCAGGAGGTCAGTCTCCATGATGAGGATACGGTCAGGAGGTCAGTCTCCATGATGAGGATACGGTCAGGAGGTCAGGTCAGGTCAGTCTCCATGATGAGGATACGGTCAGGAGGTCAGTCTCCATGATGAGGATACGGTCAGGAGGTCAGTCTCCATGATGAGGATACGGTCAGGTCAGGTCAGTCTCCATGCTGAGGATACGGTCAGGAGACCAGGTCAGGAGGTCAGGTCAGTCTCCATGATGAGGATACGGTCAGGAGGTCAGTCTCCATGCTGAGGATACGGTCAGGAGGTCAGGTCAGTCTCCATGCTGAGGATACGGTCAGGAGGTCAGGTCAGTCTCCATGCTGAGGATACGGTCAGGAGGTCAGGTCAGGTCAGTCTCCATGCTGAGGATACGGTCAGGAGGTCAGGTCAGTCTCCATGCTGAGGATACGGTCAGGAGGTCAGGCCAGGTCAGTCTCCATGATGAGGATACGGTCAGGAGATCAGGTCAGGTCAGTCTCCATGCTGAGGATACGGTCAGGAGGTCAGGTCAGTCTCCATGATGAGGATACGGTCAGGAGGTCAGGTCAGGTCAGTCTCCATGATGAGGATACGGTCAGGAGGTCAGGTCAGGTCAGTCTCCATGCTGAGGATACGGTCAGGAGGTCAGGTCAGTCTCCATGCTGAGGATACGGTCAGGAGGTCAGGTCAGTCTCCATGATGAGGATACGGTCAGGAGACCAGGTCAGGTCAGGTCAGTCTCCATGCTGAGGATACGGTCAGTCTCCATGCTGAGGATACGGTCAGGAGGTCAGTCTCCATGATGAGGATACGGTCAGGTCAGTCTCCATGATGAGGATACGGTCAGGAGGTCAGGTCAGGTCAGGTCAGTCTCCATGCTGAGGATACGGTCAGGAGGTCAGGTCAGTCTCCATGATGAGGATACGGTCAGGAGGTCAGTCTCCATGATGAGGATACGGTCAGGAGGTCAGGTCAGGTCAGTCTCCATGCTGAGGATACGGTCAGGAGGTCAGTCTCCATGATGAGGATACGGTCAGGAGACCAGGTCAGGAGGTCAGTCTCCATGATGAGGATACAGACCAGACCAGGTCAGTGGTCATACTCCTTGTCTATAAACTTGGCCATGGTGGACAGCTGGATGTTGGTTGTGCCCTCATAAATGGTACCTGTATGGACACAAACATGGAAAAACAGCTTTAATGACCATTACATAGAACATTACATGTTATGTCCATAACTTCCACCAAGAATTAAAATATAGGTTTCCTTAATCAGTACTGGACCAAAGAGAAACAGATCACTCAGTCGGTCTAACTGCGCCTGGATCTGCCAAAATCTCTGCCATCAACAGCCAAAGTAGAACCAACCGATGAAAGCAAGTGTCATTGTGTCGTAAGAGCTTCCTGGACCATACCCTGGTTGAGTGGGTGTGTCTGAAATAGCGCCCCGTCCTCTTATCTAGAAAGCCACAGGGCCCCGTCCTCCGTCTAGGAGCGCCACAGGGCCCCGTCCTCCGTCTAGGAGCGCCACAGGGCCCCGTCCTCCGTCTAGGAGCGCCACAGGGCCCCGTCCTCCGTCTAGGAGCGCCCCAGGGCCCCGTCCTCCGTCTAGGAGCGCCCCAGGGCCCCGTCCTCCGTCTAGGAGCGCCCCAGGGCCCCGTCCTCCGTCTAGGAGCGCCCCAGGGCCCCGTCCTCCGTCTAGGAGCGCCCCAGGGCCCCGTCCTCCGTCTAGGAGCGCCCCAGGGCCCCGTCCTCCGTCTAGGAGCGCCCCAGGGCCCCGTCCTCCGTCTAGGAGCGCCCCAGGGCCCCGTCCTCCGTCTAGGAGCGCCCCAGGGCCCCGTCCTCCGTCTAGGAGCGCCCCAGGGCCCCGTCCTCCGTCTAGGAGCGCCCCAGGGCCCCGTCCTCCGTCTAGAACGCCCCAGGGCCCCGTCCTCCGTCTAGAACGCCACAGGGCCCCGTCCTCCGTCTAGAACGCCACAGGGCCCCGTCCTCCGTCTAGGAGCGCCACAGGGCCCCGTCCTCCGTCTAGGAGCGCCACAGGGCCCCGTCCTCCGTCTAGGAGCGCCACAGGGCCCCGTCCTCCGTCTAGGAGCGCCACAGGGCCCCGTCCTCCGTCTAGAACGCCACAGGGCCCCGTCCTCCGTCTAGAACGCCACAGGGCCCCGTCCTCCGTCTAGAACGCCACAGGGCCCCGTCCTCTATCTAGAACGCCACAGGGCCCCATCCTCCATCTAGAACACCACAGGGCCCCGTCCTCTATCTAGAACGCCACAGGGCTGCAGTCAACAGAAATGTACTCTATAGAGAACAATACAGCATTTTGGACAAACCCACTCTCTCCTAGCACACACCCACTCTCTCCTAGCACACACCCACTCTCTCCTAGCACACACCCACTCTCTCCTAGCACACACCCACTCTCTCCTAGCACACACCCACTCTCTCCTAGCACACACCCACTCTCTCCTAGAACACACCCACTCTCTCCTAGAACACACCCACTCTCTCCTAGAACACCAAGGTCAGACCAGACAGAGGAATTCCTCGAGGATCAGATTACCTTGTGTAGCCCAGCACCACCCCCCTCCCCACTCCACCTTGCTGTGGCCCAATAACTAGCTAGCTAACTGTAGCTAAGACGTTCCTAAACACCATCCCACACAGTCACGTTACCCACCGGGTTGCATAGCAACAGTACAGGATAGATTTGGAACTAGTCGTAGAAACGTACCTATTTTACAATCTCTGTAGTATTTCTCAACAGGGTAGTCTTTGGTGAAGCCGACCCCTCCCATCCACTCGATGCATTTTGAAGTGGTCAACGTTGCCACCTACATTTATGGAGGGAGGAACAATCAACATATTGTTAAACAACACAAATACTGTGATGCTGTTGGATGAAATAGTTTGGATTTGCACTGTTCATTCACTCTATTAGAAGAGCAGGGCGGGACCCTCGCCGAGCAGGGCGGGGCCCTCGCCGAGCGGGGCCCTCGCCGAGCAGGGCGGGGCCCTCGCCGAGCGGGACCCTCGCCGAGCAGGGCGGGACCTTCTCAGAGCAGGGCGGGACCCTCGCCGAGCAGGGTTCTGATACAGGACCAGTCCAGTGATTATATGATCGTAGATCAGCACTCTGAGACGCTGTATGAATATGGGCCTTGGTCTCTACATTCAGCTCACCTCTGAGGTGAAGTACTTGGCCATGCAGGCCTCCTTGATGAAAGGTCTTCCTGCCTCCTTCAGCCGGGCAGCGTTGTAGGTAAGCAACCTGGCAGCCTCTATCTGGGTGGCTACATGGGCTATCTGGTGCTGCATGGCCTGTAACACATTACAGACACCCTTTAGGTCTGGTGCTGCATGGCCTGAAACACATTACAGACACCCTTTAGGTGTGGTGCTGCATGGCCTGAAACACATTACAGACACCCTTTAGGTGTGGTGCTGCATGGCCTGAAACACATTACAGACACCCTTTAGGTGGGGTGCTGCATGGCCTGTAACACATTACAGACACCCTTTAGGTGTGGTGCTGCATGGCCTGTAACACATTACAGACACCCTTTAGGTGTGGTGCTGCATGGCCTGTAACACATTACAGACACCCTTTAGGTGTGGTGCTGCATGGCCTGTAACACATTACAGACACCCTTTAGGTGTGGTGCTGCATGGCCTGTAACACATTACAGACACCCTTTAGGTGTGGTGCTGCATGGCCTGTAACACATTACAGACACCCTTTAGGTGTGGTGCTGCATGGCCTGTAACACATTACAGACACCCGTTAGGTGTGGTGCTGCATGGCCTGAAACGTGGAGAATAATGGAGGCTTTTAAAATAATCACAAAGATTAGTTTGATAGAAGTCAGTAAAAGACACACACGGGTCATAGCAGCAACACCTACAAGAGGAGAAACATGAATTCCATGACCAGGAAATGAATCCGTTTTAACCTGGAAGTCGAAGATGCGTTTGCCAAACTGAACCCTCTGTCTGGTGTAGGGAACGGCCTGGTCGAAGCAGCCCTGAGCCAGTCCCAGCATCTGAGCAGCGATCCCAATCCTGCCTTCATTCAGCATGCCGATGGCGTACTTGTATCCGTGGCCGATCTGACCCAAGATGTTCTTCTCAGGAACCTTCAACAAAATCAGAATCACATTTTTTTATTCGCAAAGTACGTACCCAGAATTTGACTTGGTGAAGTGTTTGGTGCCAACAACAGACAAAATATTAGGCTCTGTCCCCTGACTAAAACAACTGTTGGTCGACCAAGAGTCCTCAGTTCTTTCGACCAATCCATTGGTTGAATTTTTCTTTTTTAAGTTGTATTTTTTTTCCAGATATAGACACACCCTGTGTGTTTAATAAAATCAACTCTATGCACTGAGCTTGTCTGATGCTTTAAGCTCACCGTTTGATTAAATAATTAAGACACAAAATGATTCATTAGGGTGTTCGACGGCACTTGCAGCACTGTGTAACAGCTAAATCCGTCTATTGCTCGCTCTCTTTACGTGACATGTGACGCATGCATGTGACCAATAGGACCTGACCTATAGCCTATCATAATCACTATAAAAATTGGTTATAAACTCCGAACACATTGACAGCGAAATGGATACGGAGGATGTGAATAAGAAACGTGAAAAACGGGGGAATGTTTCCTGGTTGCTCAGGAGGGAACGGGAAAGCCAGATATGTGGAAGACATTTGATTTAGTCGTAGAAACTACAAGAGATTCAAGAAAAACGCCAAACCTGCTGTTAGATTACAAGAAGAAAACATCTGACCATTTGGAACAGCGTAAACAATTTCAAAATAATACAATCCCTGACACATTGCGGTTTATTTATTGTTTAATTATTCAAGGATACCTTTATTTCCTTTTAAAACTAAAATGTTTTGATTACATTTCTAAGCATGAATGACTCGTACGCTGTGTGATGACATGAACGACTCGCGCTCTGTGTGATGACATGAACGACTCGCGCTCTGTGTGATGACATGAACGACTCGCGCTCTGTGTGATGACATGAACGACTCTCGTGCTGTGTGATGACATGAACGACTCTCGTGCTGTGTGATGACATGAACGACTCTCGTGCTGTGTGATGACATGAACGACTCGCGTGCTGTGTGATGACATGAACGACTCGCGCTCTGTGTGATGACATGAACGACTCTCGTGCTGTGTGATGACATGAACGACTCTCGTGCTGTGTGATGACATGAACGACTCTCGTGCTGTGTGATGACATGAACGACTCTCGTGCTGTGTGATGACATGAACGACTCGTATGCTGTGTGATGACATGAACGACTCGTATGCTGTGTGATGACATGAACGACTCGTGCTGTGTGATGACATGAACGACTCTCGTGCTGTGTGATGACATGAACGACTCTCGTGCTGTGTGATGACATGAACGACTCGCGTGCTGTGTGATGACATGAACGACTCGCGCTCTGTGTGATGACATGAACGACTCTCGTGCTGTGTGATGACATGAACGACTCTCGTGCTGTGTGATGACATGAACGACTCTCGTGCTGTGTGATGACATGAACGACTCTCGTGCTGTGTGATGACATGAACGACTCGTATGCTGTGTGATGACATGAACGACTCGTGCTGTGTGATGACATGAACGACTCGTGCTGTGTGATGACATGAACGACTCGTGCTGTGTGATGACATGAACGACTCGTGCTGTGTGATGACATGAACGACTCGTGCTGTGTGATGACATGAACGACTCGTGCTGTGTGATGACATGAACGACTCGTGCTGTGTGATGACATGAACGACTCGTGCTGTGTGATGACATGAACGACTCGTGCTGTGTGATGACATGAACGACTCGTGCTGTGTGATGACATGAACGACTCGTGCTGTGTGATGACATGAACGACTCGTGCTGTGTGATGACATGAACGACTCGTGCTGTGTGATGACATGAACGACTCGTGCTGTGTGATGACATGAACGACTCGTGCTGTGTGATGACATGAACGACTCGTGCTGTGTGATGACATGAACGACTCGTGCTGTGTGATGACATGAACGACTCGTGCTGTGTGATGACATGAATGACTCGTATGCTGTGTGATGACATGAACGACTCGTATGCTGTGTGATGACATGAACGACTCGTATGCTGTGTGATGACATGAACGACTCGTGCTGTGTGATGACATGAACGACTCGTGCTGTGTGATGACATGAACGACTCGTGCTGTGTGATGACACGAACGACTCGTATGCTGTGTGATGACACGAACGACTCGTATGCTGTGTGATGACACGAACGACTCGTATGCTGTGTGATGACACGAACGACTCGTATGCTGTGTGATGACATGAACGACTCGTATGCTGTGTGATGACATGAACGACTCGTATGCTGTGTGATGACACGAACGACTCGTATGCTGTGTGATGACACGAACGACTCGTATGCTGTGTGATGACACGAACGACTCGTATGCTGTGTGATGACACGAACGACTCGTATGCTGTGTGATGACATGAACGACTCTCATGCTGTGTGATGACATGAACGACTCGTATGACTCGTATGCTGTGTGATGACATGAACGACTCGTATGCTGTGTGATGACATGAACGACTCGTGCTGTGTGATGACATGAACGACTCGTATGCTGTGTGATGACATGAACGACTCGTATGCTGTGTGATGACACGAACGACTCGTATGCTGTGTGATGACACGAACGACTCGTATGCTGTGTGATGACATGAACGACTCGTATGCTGTGTGATGACACGAACGACTCGTATGCTGTGTGATGACACGAACGACTCGTATGCTGTGTGATGACACGAACGACTCGTATGCTGTGTGATGACACGAACGACGTATGCTGTGTGATGACACAAACGACTCGTATGCTGTGTGATGACATGAACGACTCATGCTGTGTGATGACATGAACGACTCGTGCTGTGTGATGACACGAACGACTCGTATGCTGTGTGATGACATGAACGACTCGTATGCTGTGTGATGACACGAACGAATGAATGATTGATACAGTAGCCTATATTTCAGCAATAAGGCCCGAGGAGGTGTGTTATACGGCCAATATAACACGGCTATGGCCTGTTCTTATGCACGACGCAACGCGGAGGTAACCAATATGCAGGTTACCTTTGCTATTATGCACATAGCAACGGTAACCAATATGCAGGTTACCTTTGCTATGATGCACATAGCAACGGTAACCAATATGCAGGTTACCTTTGCTACGATGCACATAGCAACGGTAACCAATATGCAGGTTACCTTTGCTACGATGCACATAGCAACGGTAACCAATATGCTGGTTACCTTTGCTACGATGCACATAGCAACGGTAACCAATATGCTGGTTACCTTTGCTACGATGCACATAGCAACGGTAACCAATATGCTGGTTACCTTTGCTACGATGCACATAGCAACGGTAACCAATATGCTGGTTACCTTTGCTACGATGCACATAGCAACAGTAACCAATATGCTGGTTACCTTTGCTACGATGCACATAGCAACAGTAACCAATATGCTGGTTACCTTTGCTACGATGCACATAGCAACGGTAACCAATATGCTGGTTACCTTTGCTACGATGCACATAGCAACGGTAACCAATATGCTGGTTACCTTTGCTATTATGCACATAGCAACGGTAACCAATATGCTGGTTACCTTTGCTATTATGCACATAGCAACGGTAACCAATATCCTGGTTACCTTTGTTATTATGCACATAGCAACGGTAACCAGTATGCACATAGCAACATGGTCTAAGGAAAGAGGGCAAATTCAACGGTTCAGAACCACGGACAGCGACAGCTATCCAACGTGGGAGAAAGAGCATTCCTTATAAAATAATATTATTTTTTATTAGGTGTTGCACCGTTGTTCTGACATAATATAACCATATATAATTTCAGTAGCACATGTCTTACAGTGACTGCCATCCCCACGGCCTCCGCAACGGATTGGTCCACTCAGACAGACGCAAATCACATGGGTGTCTTGTACGCCAATGAAAAATGATGTCAATAATCCGCTCGACTAAAGAAATCTCTGGTCGACCAACAGCCTATGGACCAATCAATGGACCAGTCGCCTAAATGGGGTCAGCCCTACAAAATATATAGACAGAATCTAAAATACGGATACAATGAAAATGGCCACTTCTAGAGAGTAGAGCCACATTTCATATAAGCAGCTAGAAGGTAGAGTCATTATTAAAACACATTACATTACCATTC
This sequence comes from Salvelinus namaycush, assembly GCF_016432855.1. Lineage (NCBI taxonomy): Eukaryota > Metazoa > Chordata > Actinopteri > Salmoniformes > Salmonidae > Salvelinus > Salvelinus namaycush. The sequence goes on from NW_024058269.1 coordinate 53,940, forward strand.
AATCAACATGCTTCTGATCTGATGGACAGGTTGATGCCTATCAGATTCACCTTTTCATTGCTGGTTGTTGTTACTGTCTATATTTGTTCATATTTAGAATGTGTGCAATCCCTACCTTGATGTTATCCAGGTTGAAGAGGACAGGTTGAAGAGCCTACCTACCTTGATGTTGTCCAGGTAGAAGAGGACAGGTTGAAGAGCCTACCTACCTTGATGTTATCCAGGTTGAAGAGCCTACCTACCTTGATGTTGTCCAGGTTGAAGAGCCTACCTACCTTGATGTTGTCCAGGATGAAGAGGACAGGTTGAAGAGCCTACCTACCTTGATGTTGTCCAGGTTGAGAGGACAGGTTGAAGAGCCTACCTACCTTGATGTTGTCCAGGTTGAGAGGACAGGTTGAAGAGCCTACCTACCTTGATGTTGTCCAGGTAGAAGAGGACAGGTTGAAGAGGCTACCTACCTTGATGTTATCCAGGTTGAAGAGGACAGGTTGAAGAGTCTACCTACCTTGATGTTGTCCAGGTAGAAGAGGACAGGTTGAAGAGTCTACCTACCTTGATGTTATCCAGGTTGAAGAGGACAGGTTGAAGAGTCTACCTACCTTGATGTTATCCAGGTTGAGAGGACAGGTTGAAGAAGCTCTCAGACCCAGTTTGTTCTCCTTCTTGCCGATCTGAAGCCCCTCGGTGTCTCTGTCCACGATGAAGCAGGTGATACCTCTGTGCCCCTGTCAACAAGGAGGAAGATACTGTCATTTACTGCTTGATACAAAATGAAAAACTTTATTGGTCACATACACAGGTTCCAACAGCGTGTAAACCAGGAAGGAGCTGCTTCCTAGGAGCGACCTCTCAACAGGACATATCAAACACTAAGGAGAAACTCCTCTCAACAGGACATATCAAACACTAAGGAGAAACTCCTCTCAACAGGACATATCAAACACTAAGGAGAAACTCCTCTCAACAGGACATATCAAACACTAAGGAGAAACTCCTCTCAACAGGACATATCAAACACTAAGGAGAAACTCCTCTTCAGTCTGAAGACAAACACTAAGGAGAAACTCCTCTAGTCTGAAGACAAACACTAAGGAGAAACTCCTCTACAGTCTGAAGACAAACACTAAGGAGAAACTCCTCTAGTCTGAAGACAAACACTAAGGAGAAACTCCTCTTCAGCCTGAAGACAAACACTAAGGAGAAACTCCTCTTCAGTCTGAAGACAAACACTAAGGAGAAACTCCTCTAGTCTGAAGACAAACACTAAGGAGAAACTCCTCTAGTCTGAAGACAAACACTAAGGAGAAACTCCTCTAGTCTGAAGACAAACACTAAGGAGAAACTCCTCTACAGTCTGAAGACAAACACTAAGGAGAAACTCCTCTAGTCTGAAGACAAACACTAAGGAGAAACTCCTCTACAGTCTGAAGACAAACACTAAGGAGAAACTCCTCTAGTCTGAAGACAAACACTAAGGAGAAACTCCTCTAGTCTGAAGACAAACACTAAGGAGAAACTCCTCTAGTCTGAAGACAAACACTAAGGAGAAACTCCTCTAGTCTGAAGACAAACACTAAGGAGAAACTCCTCTAGTCTGAAGACAAACACTAAGGAGAAACTCCTCTACAGTCTGAAGACAAACACTAAGGAGAAACTCCTCTACAGTCTGAAGACAAACACTAAGGAGAAACTCCTCTAGTCTGAAGACAAACACTAAGGAGAAACTCCTCTAGTCTGAAGACAAACACTAAGGAGAAACTCCTCTAGTCTGAAGACAAACACTAAGGAGAAACTCCTCTACAGTCTGAAGACAAACACTAAGGAGAAACTCCTCTAGTCTGAAGACAAACACTAAGGAGAAACTCCTCTAGTCTGAAGACAAACACTAAGGAGAAACTCCTCTACAGTCTGAAGACAAACACTAAGGAGAAACTCCTCTAGTCTGAAGACAAACACTAAGGAGAAACTCCTCTAGTCTGAAGACAAACACTAAGGAGAAAGTCCTCTACAGCCTGAAGACAAACACTAAGGAGAAACTCCTCTAGTCTGAAGACAAACACTAAGGAGAAACTCCTCTACAGTCTGAAGACAAACACTAAGGAGAAACTCCTCTAGTCTGAAGACAAACACTAAGGAGAAACTCCTCTAGTCTGAAGACAAACACTAAGGAGAAACTCCTCTAGTCTGAAGACAAACACTAAGGAGAAACTCCTCTACAGTCTGAAGACAAACACTAAGGAGAAACTCCTCTAGTCTGAAGACAAACACTAAGGAGAAACTCCTCTAGTCTGAAGACAAACACTAAGGAGAAACTCCTCTACAGTCTGAAGACAAACACTAAGGAGAAACTCCTCTTCAGTCTGAAGACAAACACTAAGGAGAAACTCCTCTAGTCTGAAGACAAACACTAAGGAGAAACTCCTCTAGTCTGAAGACAAACACTAAGGAGAAACTCCTCTAGTCTGAAGACAAACACTAAGGAGAAACTCCTCTAGTCTGAAGACAAACACTAAGGAGAAACTCCTCTACAGTCTGAAGACAAACACTAAGGAGAAACTCCTCTTCAGCCTGAAGACAAACACTAAGGAGAAACTCCTCTAGTCTGAAGACAAACACTAAGGAGAAACTCCTCTAGTCTGAAGACAAACACTAAGGAGAAACTCCTCTACAGTCTGAAGACAAACACTAAGGAGAAACTCCTCTAGTCTGAAGACAAACACTAAGGAGAAACTCCTCTAGTCTGAAGACAAACACTAAGGAGAAACTCCTCTACAGTCTGAAGACAAACACTAAGGAGAAACTCCTCTAGTCTGAAGACAAACACTAAGGAGAAACTCCTCTAGTCTGAAGACAAACACTAAGGAGAAACTCCTCTACAGTCTGAAGACAAACACTAAGGAGAAACTCCTCTAGTCTGAAGACAAACACTAAGGAGAAACTCCTCTAGTCTGAAGACAAACACTAAGGAGAAACTCCTCTAGTCTGAAGACAAACACTAAGGAGAAACTCCTCTACAGTCTGAAGACAAACACTAAGGAGAAACTCCTCTAGTCTGAAGACAAACACTAAGGAGAAACTCCTCTAGTCTGAAGACAAACACTAAGGAGAAACTCCTCTACAGTCTGAAGACAAACACTAAGGAGAAACTCCTCTACAGTCTGAAGACAAACACTAAGGAGAAACTCCTCTACAGTCTGAAGACAAACACTAAGGAGAAACTCCTCTAGTCTGAAGACAAACACTAAGGAGAAACTCCTCTACAGTCTGAAGACAAACACTAAGGAGAAACTCCTCTACAGTCTGAAGACAAACACTAAGGAGAAACTCCTCTAGTCTGAAGACAAACACTAAGGAGAAACTCCTCTAGTCTGAAGACAAACACTAAGGAGAAACTCCTCTAGTCTGAAGACAAACACTAAGGAGAAACTCCTCTAGTCTGAAGACAAACACTAAGGAGAAACTCCTCTAGTCTGAAGACAAACACTAAGGAGAAACTCCTCTAGTCTGAAGACAAAACACTAAGGAGAAACTCCTCTACAGTCTGAAGACAAACACTAAGGAGAAACTCCTCTTCAGCCTGAAGACAAACACTAAGGAGAAACTCCTCTAGTCTGAAGACAAACACTAAGGAGAAACTCCTCTAGTCTGAAGACAAACACTAAGGAGAAACTCCTCTAGTCTGAAGACAAACACTAAGGAGAAACTCCTCTACAGTCTGAAGACAAACACTAAGGAGAAACTCCTCTAGTCTGAAGACAAACACTAAGGAGAAACTCCTCTAGTCTGAAGACAAACACTAAGGAGAAACTCCTCTACAGTCTGAAGACAAACACTAAGGAGAAACTCCTCTAGTCTGAAGACAAACACTAAGGAGAAACTCCTCTAGTCTGAAGACAAACACTAAGGAGAAACTCCTCTACAGTCTGAAGACAAACACTAAGGAGAAACTCCTCTACAGTCTGAAGACAAACACTAAGGAGAAACTCCTCTAGTCTGAAGACAAACACTAAGGAGAAACTCCTCTACAGTCTGAAGACAAACACTAAGGAGAAACTCCTCTAGTCTGAAGACAAACACTAAGGAGAAACTCCTCTAGTCTGAAGACAAACACTAAGGAGAAACTCTACAGTCTGAAGACAATCACTACCATAACTACTACAGGTTGGAAAGTTTGGAATAACTAAGTTATCTGACCATGAGGCCTGGAAATCAAGGAGACGTTCCTTAGACATGAAACGGAAAAAACTGTCCAAAACAGAGTGAAACGGAGGTACTATCTGAACTTGTCCAATAATAAGTTACGTTTTCATTTTCCGTTGCACAGAGTTTTTAAAATGTTATGCTTCGGTGTGCCCCGAATGAACTAGACCCTGTTGTTTGGTGACTGTGTGGGTTTGTTTAGTGACTGCCTGGGTTTCTTTGGTGACTGCGTGGGTTTGGTTGGTGACTGTGTGGGTTTGTTCGGTGACTGCGTGGGTTTGTTCGGTGACTGCGTGGGTTTGTTCGGTGACTGCGTGGGTTTGTTCGGTGACTGCCTGGGTTTGTTCGGTGACTACGTGGGTTTGTTAGGTGACTACGTGGGTTTGTTAGGTGACTACGTGGGTTTGTTCGGTGACTGCGTGGGTTGGGTTGGTGACTGCGTGGGTTTCTTTGGTGACTGCGTGGGTTGGTGACTAGGTGGGTTTCTTTGGTGACTGCGTGGGTTTGTTTGGTGACTGCGTGGGTTTGTTTGGTGACTGCGTGGGTTGGTGACTGCGTGGGTTGGTGACTGCGTGGGTTGGTGACTGCGTGGGTTTGTTTGGTGACTGCGTGGGTTGGTGACTGCGTGGGTTTGTTCGGTGACTATGTGGGTTTGTTTGGTGACTGCCTGGGTTTGGTTGGTGACTGCGTGGGTTTGGTTGGTGACTGCGTGGGTTTGGTTGGTGACTGCGTGGGTTTGGTTGGTGACTGCCTGGGTTTGTTCGGTGACTGCCTGGGTTTGTTCGGTGACTGCCTGGGTTTGTTCGGTGACTGCCTGGGTTTGTTCGGTGACTGCCTGGGTTTGTTCGGTGACTGCCTGGGTTTGGTTGGTGACTGCGTGGGTTTGGTTGGTGACTGCGTGGGTTTGGTTGGTGACTGCCTGGGTTTGTTCGGTGACTGCCTGGGTTTGTTCGGTGACTGCGTGGGTTAGGGTGGTGACTGCGTGGGTTAGGGTGGTGACTGCGTGGGTTTGTGCGTGGGTTTGTTCGGTGACTGCGTGGGTTTGTTTGGTGACTGCCTGGGTTTGGTTGGTGACTGCGTGGGTTGGGTTGGTGACTGCGTGGGTTGGGTTGGTGACTGCGTGGGTTGGGTTGGTGACTGCGTGGGTTGGGTTGGTGACTGCGTGGGTTTGGTTGGTGACTGCGTGGGTTTGGTTGGTGACTGCGTGGGTTTGGTTGGTGACTGCGTGGGTTTGAACTCACAGCAGACGGGTCCACGTTGGCCATCACCAGAAACACCCCAGCTTGCTCTGCATTACTGATCCACATCTTGGAACCGTTGATGACGTAGTAGTCCCCGTGTTTGTCAGCACGCGTCTTCAGAGAGAAGGCATCGCTCCCCGACTCCGCTTCGGACAGGCAGAAACTACCAACCTACAGGACAACAAGGTATTAGTATCACTACATGGACAGGTCTGGAACTACAGTACAACAAGGTATTAGTATCACTACATGGACATGTCTGGAACTACAGTACAGGACAACATGGTATTAGTATCACTACATGGACAGGTCTGGAACTACAGTACAGGACAACATGGTTATAGTATCACTAATGGACAGGTCTGGAATACAGTACAGGACAACATGCGTATAGTATCACTAAATGTACAGGTATTGGAACTACAGTACATGGACAACATGGTTAGGATCAATACAGGGGACAGGTCTGGAACTACAGTACAGGACAACATGGTATTAGTAAATACATGGAAAAGGTCGAACTACAGTACAGGACATGGGAGGGAGTATTAGTATCACTACAGGAAAGGTCTGGAACTACAGTACCAGGACAACATGGATTAGTATCATACCATGGACAGGTCTTGAACTACAGTACAGGACAACATGGTATTAGTATCACTCATGGACAGGTCTGGAAATACAGTACGGGACCAATCATGGTATGAGATCACTACATGGACAGGTCTGGAATACCAGCTACAGGAAATGGTATTAGTATCACTACATGGACAGGTCTGGAACTACAGTTTACGGACAACATGGTATTAGTCACCAACTACATGGACAGGTCTGGAATACAGTAAAGGACAGTATTCGTATAACTACTATGGACAGTCTGGAACTACGTACAGGACAACATGGTATTAGTATCAATACATGGACAGGTTCTGGAACAGTACATTACAGGACATGGTATTAGTATCACTACATGGACAGGTCTGGAACTACAGTACAGGACAACATGGTATTAGTATCACTACATGGACAGGTCTGGAACTACAGTACAGGACATGGTATAGTATCACTACTGGCAGGTCTGGAACTACAGTACAGGACAACATGGTATTAGTATCACTACATGGACAGGTCTGGAACTACAGTACAGGACAACAAGGTATTAGTATCACTACATGGACAGGTCTGGAACTACAGTACAGGACAACATGGTATAGTATCACTACATGGACAGGTCTGGAACTACAGTACAGGACAACATGGTATTAGTATCACTACATGGACAGGTCTGGAACTACAGTACAGGACAACAAGGTATTAGTATCACTACATGGACAGGTCTGGAACTACAGTACAGGACAACATGGTATTAGTATCACTACATGGACAGGTCTGGAACTACAGTACAGGACAACATGGTATTAGTATCACTACATGGACAGGTCTGGAACTACAGTACAGGACAACATGGTATTAGTATCACTACATGGACAGGTCTGGAACTACAGTACAGGACACATGGTATTAGTATCACTACATGGACAGGTCTGGAACTACAGTACAGGACAACATGGTATTAGTATCACTACATGGACAGGTCTGGAACTACAGTACAGGACAACATGGTATTAGTATCACTACATGGACAGGTCTGGAACTACAGTACAGGACAACATGGTATTAGTATCACTACATGGACAGGTCTGGAACTACAGTACAGGACAACATGGTATTAGTATCACTACATGGACAGGTCTGGAACTACAGTACAGGACAACATGGTATTAGTATCACTACATGGAC